>NW_027278856.1:0-17500 GCF_046629955.1 Centroberyx affinis | reverse complement strand
AAAGAAAGAAAGAAAGAAAGAAAGAAAGAAAGAAAGAAAGAAAGAAAGAGAAATGTATGCAACAGCAACTCAGAGTTAAACTGAGAAAAGTTTGTAATGTGGAACAGAGCATGTTCACCCTCATATTATTATGTATGGATTCACACAGCATTCTTAAAAACCTACAGCCAAACTAGATCATCAACAACATCTGTATAAACATCCGCATAAAATCCACATTTCTTGCAATTACATCAAACAGGACAGTTTGGCAGGAAATAATCCTACCTCAAAGCTACTCCAGCTGAGTCTGTCAAATACATGATAAAAAAAAACACAAATAATGGACTGTATCCTTATCTGAAGAGAGAACATATCAGTCAGCATTAGTTTTTTACTGCAAACACACAAAAAACAAAATACTGGCACAGTTATGCTGCCCAAAAACACAAACAAATATGACTATGTACAGCTAGCTCATTAAGGATTTGGCTATAGCTTTCAATTGCTACCTCCACCAAGGAGGTTATGCTTTCACTCCTGTTGGTTTGTTTAGTCTGTCTAAAATGTAAGTGATAGAAAATATGTATTTCTGTGTAACAGTGTAACAGAGAATTGTTCAGTGGTGGCAGAGGTTCTAGTTAAAATAATAATCCACCACATTTTCACATAAATAAATGTCCATCATGCCACTCTCTATCGCCCACTGATATAAATAGTTATTCAACCTATACTCAGTTCATGAAAGCTTTTACATTTGCTGTTCATCCGGTGACAGGCAGGTATTTCCCAGGAAAAATGTTCTGGCACACAGAAAGTGTTAAGTACATGTTAAGTTTCCGGCAGCAGCAGCGTCGGTTTGTTTGGAATAAACCGAAGAAGAAGAACTGGGTAGTTAGCATGAGCAGCGATAGCCAGCATCTGTCGAAACCCAAACTTCATTAACAAAAAATGCAAAGAAAAAGACGTCACAGTATTGGCAACGTTGTTTGCCAAGTGGAAGTGCAGTGCAAAAACACCACAGCAACCATGCCAAAATAAAAAGGATCTTGCAGATTACTACTTCAAGTAAAACTATTTGTTGATCTACTTATTCAACACCTGAAACAGATTAAGGGCAAATGGTAACTTTACATCAAATGGATAATTGCATGAGCATGGACCCACGCTCCATCCCCACAGAATCAGAGCAAACCTCTGCACTGTGTACTGGTCACTTGTGTATGGGTAGAGGTTGAAATCACTACTATTATTACAGCTACTGCCCAGACAAGAAGACACTGTCATGGTAGCAATGCCTGGACCTTAACAGACCAGAAGCTGTTATGTGGTAGGCCTACGTGTTGAGAAGCCAAAACATATGATTTACAGGAAAATGTTTCAGACCGGACCAATGACCACATCTCTCAGCCCTCTGGGAGACACAGAGATGTGGAGGAGAGAGAAAGAGAGAGAACATATGAATAGATGAGGCACAGAGCAGCACAGAGAATCACAGAGAAGAAGAAGAAGAAGAAGAAGAAGAAGAAGAAGAAGAAGAAGAAGAAGAAGAAGAAGAAAGAAAAACAGTATAGAGGGGTGGTGGTGATAGAGGGGGCACTATTGAATGGACAGTAGAAGACGGCAGAAAAGCTATTAAATTCTAGCAGATACAGAGACAGCACAAAGAAGACATCAGTTATACGGGGTTGGGGGTGAGTGGGGGGGGTGTAGGTGTTGTTTTTCACATTTTTCCCCCTCTTCCCCTCAGAAAAAATAACAGATACTGTCAGGGAGAAGAAGCGACTTCTCAATTTTCCTCTCTCTTTTTTTTCCAGCCAGGCAGTAACAAGGGCAGCCTTGTGTTCTGTCACGGGGGCCTCGAGAGGAAGGACCCAAGGCTGAGTCTCAATGCTTTAACAAGGCCTCCTCACCCCGTCTCCTCGACTCGATCGCGCTCATTTCACAGAAGCTGACAAGGGGAAGTGAAATCCTGCATGTTGCTTACACCTCACCGGGCTTTTCAGAGATGAAAGAGAAGGTACAAGAGGGTAAATGAGAGTTAAGAGACATTTTGGACTAGGATGAGTCATCAACACACTCTTGCTGTGAAAAATACCGACCAAGTGAAATGTATCACTATGTGCCGCGGTATTAAGAGTGTGTTATTGGATAAAAAAAAAAGTGCTAATGGATAAAAATACTACCACAGCGTTGTCCTTAAGTGTCTAACTCATATTACATCAATGACTACTGCTCTTCTCTTGTCATTGGTGTGTGTGTGAGTGTGTGTGTGTGCATTTTGTGTGTGTGTCTGCCTGTGTGATGATGCAGGTGTAGACTAGCTGCCGCTGAGTTCAAAGGTCAGCAGATAAGCCCAGCAAACCTGACTCAGGCCAGTCTGGTCTCAGTTCACGATCACTAATCTGTTTGTTTGGTTGTGCATATGTGCTGCGGCAGATAGGATATGCGCATGCATGTGTGTAAGTAAGCACACACACACACGCACACGCACATGCACACACACCCACACACGCACGCTCACCATCCGCTGGAACAATGGAGAGTACTGTTCCATTGAGCAGAGCTGATGGAGGATAAGAGAGGCAGCAAGCAGCTCCAATGAGTGTTGGTAATCCATCATCATAAGACAGGGTGGGGGATGACACACGCGTGTGCGCACACACACACATACAGAGTAGGGCTGGAAGGGTTAGTGGAGCATGCTGTACGTTATTGTGTAAAAAGACCACACACAGTGCACACACATACTGCACACACACACACACACACACACACAACAGAGAATCACAAGACAGGATAGAACCACAGCATGTAATGTTGAGCAGTAGAACAACAGCAATACACAGACAGTTTTCAGATCTCAACAGATTTGAATCTACTGTTTTAAAATCTTGAAGAAAAAAAGTTAGCATTGGTCAAAAGTTTAAAAAGCACCAGAAATCTTCAACTGCTTCTCTGTCAAGGTGCTTCTGTGCTACAGTCCTGTCACTGTATCAGCTACACTTCAAACCTGTCCTCAACACTGGACAGTGGTGAAGACGTGCTGTTTGAAGTGCACATTGTTTGAAGTAAAGCAGACACAGCAATAGAGCAGTAGCAGTTTTCAAAGGCTTGTGCTTTAGAAGTAAAACCTTGAAAGAGAACCAGCTGAAGTTTGCATTTGTGGTGATCAACTGAAATTCAGGCCTTTTGCGACTTTTGACCAATTGCTAAATGCAAAAACATTAAACATATTTTTGATATCAGCTCCCTGCATTTGTAAACTGGAAGGTTTGCCTTATTTGCATAGCCTTCAGGGATCTGATGCATTAATACTTTATCACACAGCTTCCATTATTTTGGAATAATTTACAAATAGTGGCATCTTCCTTGAGGATATTTTCATGGATAGTAATGAGAACTAATGGATATAAGTGAGCTGAGCAAGATTTAGCTGCAACTAAAAAAAGGTAACCTTGATTATGTGCTTGAGTTTTTCATATGTGCTTGACAACTGCAACAGCAAATACCTTAAATAGCTTGGTAAACTGGTTAGGATCCCCAGCTACTGCAAGGCGACTGAAACAGATAAAGGTATGATTCAAAGTTGATTTCAAGGTTTACTGATTGCCAGATGTTTACTTTGATTAGCAGCTAGTAATGTCATGAAAGCTAAAAGGCTCAATGCAGCTGCTATCAAAATGCAGTTTCACTGGTCAACTGTAAATATGAATTGGCTCATGAAATAGAATTAACATTTCTTTTGAAACTGTAGCAATATAAAGTTCTGAAATTAACTGTTTTGAATACAATGACAGACCAACCCCAACTCTACTGCAATTGCATTGAAAATAATATGAAATTTCCAACTAATAATAAGAAACTTTACTTGCATTTATTTTAAATATCATCCACCCACAAACACACCTAACTGTAAAAGACGGTTGTGCAAAACACACGAGCAACCACAAAAACACAGACACAGACACACACACACACACACACACACACACACACAAACACACATGTACCGCAGTCATACACACAATCATATCAAGAAAATCAGACACACAGGATGAGGATGTCAAATGTCAAATTCACTCACAAAAAACAATTTCCCATCAAAAGGTCATATCAACACAAAATCAATTCTCAATAATCACACACCGTCACCGGTGTGAATTTGTAGCCTTGAAAACTCACTCGGGAAGGCCAAACACTTGGTAAAGAAAATAAACATTTCATCTCGAAAGATTAAGATATAATAAAAAAAACTCCCAGTATTGCACAATATAAAATAATATCAGGAGGAGTAAAGAGAAGTTGGTAGGGTAGAATAACTCTGGGGATGAGGGAGGAGGGTGAGTGAGTACATTCTGAAAAACACATACAGACAGTTCATAAATCATAAAGCATCAATTATTAAGTTTAGAGGCACAGAGAATAATCTTTCTGCAAATCCAGTCCCATGGGAAAGCAAGAGTATAATGTTTGAAGCCAAGAATGCTCTCTTTGGTGTAAAGTAAAAAAAAGCTGAATACAAACGGTGCATGCTCTATAAAGGTTGCGGCAAATTGTCAAACCCTCAATTAGTTTATTGTGGAATGGAGAATGCATTGCAATCTCCCATATGTGACCCCCGTGGTAACATGCACAAGAACAGACACTGAGGAAAAGCTCTTTTGGATCCATACATTAGGTTGATTATAAGAGCGTGTGCTCTCTGCATTCAATTCTCTATTTTAACCTAAAGTTTTTCTGGAATCAGAGCCTGGAGGTAGCGGGGGTGGAGAGAGAGAGAGAGAGAGAGAGAGAGAGAGAGAGAGAGAGAGAGAGAGAGAGAGAGAGAGAGAGAGAGAGAGAGAGAGAGAGAGAGAGAGAGAGAGAGAGAGAGAGAGAGAGAGAGAGAGGTTGGGGGGGGGGGGGGGGGGTACAGTGAGTCACCGCTGCCCAGTCTCGGCTGCTCATATTCGGGTGCAAACAAAGGCCCCTCCTCCTCATCCACCTCCATCCACCAGAATTAGCATTCCTGTGTGTGAAAGTGCTTTCAGAAGAAGTGAGGCAAACTGTGACACAGCGCATACCAGTCCCAATACCGGGAACTTGAATTCGATACCAGTACACAAACAGTAGTACTATGCTTCTACGTGTTTTTTCTATGTTGAATAAAAGCTTATTATGTAATGCAACAGCCTCATTTTTTAAACTATCATGTCATTTTTGCCATTAGATTCCCCAACTAAAAGAAACAACATTTGAACTTCTAAGTGTGAAAATTTTATGTATTTATTTTGCTTCTTCATTTTAACAGTAACTTAAATGTTTAGAACATGTTTGTGAAGAATTTTATAGAAAATGTTTATGTCAACAATACTTCACACAAAGAACTATTTCACAAAGAACTATTTTATCAAGTGCAAGTAAATTTTCTATGCATTTATGTAAGATGCAATTTAACATTTGTGTTGCTGTTTTTTTCTTGAGGATAAACACAGTACAGCTCTCTTGCCTCAAGTTAACATTGTGCACTATCAAGTGCTTCATCAGGTCCGAGGTGTTGCCGGACTTGGCCTTTATTTTCTTGTCACAAATGCCGCACCGCATGCTGTCGCTGTCAATTTCAGTAAAACGCAGCCAGACCTTGGAGCGTTCCTCCGACATTGTTTTTGTGACATTACTTACTTTGAGCAAACTGAGAGATGAAGGTGTAGTGACGCATGAACAAGTTTGTTTTTCCTGCCTGTGGCAAGCGGTTACGTAGCGAGCCAATCAGCAGTCACTTTGGGTTTTAGAACAGGTCCACTGATTGGATGAAACACAATCTAAGATTAACTATTAAAGTACCAAACTTTGGCACTGAATGTTTTAATTTCGGTAGTGAGTCGTACCGCAGTGATTCGGTCAGAGACAAAAAGCAGCGACCACCAGTGCCCAGCCCGGACAATGTCATCATCAACTATAGTGTCAATACTTCACAGTAGATTAGGATACTGTTCTTATTTCCCTTGCTGACAGGGACAAGAGGAGATGAAGGAGAGAAGAGTCGAGGGAAGGACCTGACTTTATTGTGTGTGCTGTAGCCTGTGCTGGTGCACTGCTAGCCAAGCAGTATCACATCCAAAAGGAAACGGACACAATAAAAGAAACCTACTGCACCGCTCTTGCCTCTGTTGAACTAGGTCTTTGGAGTGTGCAAAACATTAGGAAGACCTTCCTCATATCAAACTGCACCGTCTTTTGAGCAATCCATGTCTGAACAGTCTCAAAGCTCAAAAATCCTTTTTCATCTACATCTCTCTATCATGACTGAAGTGGATTTAATAGATGAAATCCATCTGGGATCATAGCTCTCATCTGCATTCACTGGTCGCAGTCTATTTCATGGCGAGAATAGGAAGTGCTGATATATTGTGCACTCATGTACAATGTAGATGGGAGAAACAAGGGAAGAAACTGAAGTGAGGTATGAGGCAAGATGGTTTTAGAATCAAAGTATATATACACCATCTAGTCTGATGTGGTGTTGAATGACTTGTTACAACTACTGACAATTACACTGTCTGTTATCGCTGCTGCTGGGAATACGCTAAATACAATAAGATGCTAGATGGCTAAGCTATAAAACAACATTAGGAGGAGTTGTCCAATACCTCGCCTACACACACAAACACACACTCTGTAAAAAGTTTGGAATAATCAACCTTTGGCCACTGCGGTATGCAGTATGATGAATAGCTACATAGTTAGCTATACTTCACAGTAAAGCAGATGTGTATGTGTGTGTGTGTGTGTGTGTGTGTGTGTGTGTGTGTGTGTGTGTGTGTGTGAGAGGAGCCGAGGGAGAGAGGAGAAGTAGGCCAGCATGAATATAAAATCACCCCTGCCAGGCAATGATGTGGGCTACAAGAGGAAAGGGAGCTGTGTGTGTGTGTGTGTGTGTGTGTCTGTGTGTGTGTGTTGCCAGAGAAAATGTGCAGATGAGGGTGTAGGGGACTAAAGCAAGGGTTTGTAAGAACACTAATTTATCAACTCTCTGGGATGTTGAGGGCACACACACAAGCGCACAAACACCAGGTGATTCAAACAAAGCAGCCTGCTATAATGTGATGATTGGTACGTTGTAGGGGTGCTAGACTGAGAAACACACACACTGTAACACACACAAACACACACACACACAGTAACAAGAAACAATGTGTTGATCCAAACCTTGTGCCATATCACGATTCCATTGTGTCTGCTTGTTGATGATACCCGCAAAAAACAGGCCGACACCCCCCTACACACACGCACACGTACACACACACATGCACACTTACACACACGCTTGCACACATCTGCTGGAAGAAATACAAAAGAGAGCCAGACACAATAGCATGAACCAGCCAGACACAATAGTGTGGAAGCATGGAGAGGATCAAAGGGAAAGACAAGAAGACTGTAGCCTTTTCATGAATATAGCAGAGATCCTGTCATAACATATACGTCCTATATAACTTCTAAGAGTTTCACAAACACATTGCAGCTACTGTACTACTCAGTTCTGGGACTCATTTCTGTCACTGGAGCTTTCCTTTCCCAAATCCCCTTTTGATATAAATAAAAAATAAAATCCTGAAAAAAGCTGAAAAAAGAAAAATTACATCCCTGCTTATCTCCTCTCCTAGTCACTCAACACTGCCGCTCCTTGCCTCAATAGGCTGAAGTTCCTTTGTCGTCTCCTCCTTTCCTTCTCTCCAACTCAACATCCACGCTCACAAAAGCATAGGTGGGTGAGGGGGGATCGAGCATATATGGGTAACAGCGAATTTGCCTTTTCCCGGGCTTTCATGCTCGAAAATTTAGAGATGAGCGGGAGGGGGGGGGGAAATGAGCGGAGAAAGGGAACAGGAGAGGAACGGCTCAGCAGACAGCTCCATTACCTCCTCACAATAGGGATCATCCACATTCATCCACCAGCCCCTTCACCCAGCCACCGAGACAGGGAGCGAGGGACGAGATTACACCGAGAGGTTAGAGAGATGGATCTGCTTAGAGGAGATAAAGAGTGGAGAGATGGAGGGAGGAGACGGGAGAAGCAACACACGGCGTCGTTAAAGAGAGGACGAGACATTTTCCCTTTTTTTACGCGTTCTCCCGCTCCCCAAAAAGGTGCCCTCATCCGAAATCTGACACGGCTTATCCTCGCATGAGGCTCGGTGTCCGGAAATAGCAGCTCACCAAGGATGAGGGGGAATTTGGAGAAGTGGAGCAGGATTGAGACGCTCTAAGACACGGAGAGGTGAACGGTTTAGCATTTCAGCTCATATTAGCGTGCCTGGACCCTTAACAACACACGCACAAATCAGGCCAGGGAGATTTTAACAGGAATCATCTTGAGTCGAGGAAGTATGTGTTATAATTTAAGCCCGGAAGAGTATTACTGAAATGATTACAGAATCTAGGAAGCATTATGGCTCTGAAGAAGATCATCACAGAGAAGTGCGCTAGTAAGAGGATTTCGTTTAAGGGGCAACTTGACATTTAGGTTTTTAATTGGTTATTTTTCTTTCCCCTGGATACTTGCCACACCGAAGGAAAGGTTTCTACATTTGGCTCCCATGCCTCATAGCTCAGGAGCTAGTCGCAGCCTTCACTTTCAATGACGAATGCTAACCACGCTAACAAACTATTTTAGGGGATTTAGGGATCCAGCAACGAAAGTAGAATCCTTCCGACAGTGTGACAAGTGTCTGATAAAGAAAAATAGCCAATTAAAACTCAAAACGTCGAGGTATCTCTTTAGCAGGATTCATACTTTGTACAAAGGTGTGAAAACTCTCCCGGGAAACTCAAGTCTGTCTCCTCTCTGTTCTGTGGGACTTCACTCCTTACTTTGCTCCTCTGTAGCCAGGAGCAGAGGAAAGGGAGGAGCAGTGATACACACAGCGTGATGAGGCTCCACAGGGGGGCCGGAACTCATCAAACCCCCGCAGAACAGCAGCCAGCCGGACCTACGCTACACTCAAGAAGAAAAGAGCAGCTGAAGGACAAACACACTCACAGACACACACACACTTTTCAATTTTCCCTCTTGAAACTCTCTTGAATCCTTCCCATCATCTGCCTCCCTTGGTTTCGCCATCTTCCTCTCTCTTTCACTCCCTCTCTCGCTCATCACTCTCTCTTTTTATACTCGTTTTTTACAACCGGCAGCACCATACAAAGGTGTCAATCTTCTCCTCGTCGTTGTCTCTGTTTCTATCTCTCTCTCTCTCTCTCTCTCTCTCACTCTGGGGTCAGCACAACCCAGCTGTGTGATAAATAGCAAAATCATTCATGACCTTGCAGTGGAAGCCACACCCTCTGTCCTCCACCTCTTTGTGTGTGTGTGTGTGTGTCAGAGTGCGTATGTGTGTGTGAGAGAGAGAGTGAAAGAGAAAGAGAGAGAGAGGGAGAGGGAGAAAAGCAAGCATGCAGGTGTGTATGAGTGTGTGCGTTCATGCAGTGAAAGTGGTAGGTCACCCCATGTAGAAACATTTCTGAGTTGTTTTGGTTCTTTGGGTCAGCAGCAGCCTGTTTTCGCAGTTAGCTAGCTTTGCTCACTGGCTGTAGCCCCGAGGCACAAACTGACAATTAGTTTCTCTGCAGCATTACAGCAGCTTAATCTTTCCCCAAAATAACCCCCAAAATGCACTCACAGAAGCCTGAGAAACACTTGACAAAGACAAACTAAATGTGCATCTTCTTTTAGACGGATTTTTTTGGTTGAAACTGTACATTTTAGGGTTTCTTCAGACACTTTGTTCTCTTTGCTGCAGCAGTAGCCTGAGGGCAATGTCTGCCCCTCCCCTTCATGAAGACAGCATACACCAGTAGTTCTACCATTCAAGCCTAAATCCAGTGCAACACCACCTAATATTGCCCTGTTACTGGCTGTATTTATGTTATTTCACAGATTTTGTTTTTCTTCCAAATTTCAAACGCACCCCTTAATACAAGGAATTGTAGTATGTGTCAGCTGAGCAGGTATTTTAACTACATGTAGCGTTTTATTATCAATAAATCATGACCACATTCATTTTGAGACATTAGTAGAATTACTGTAAACAAAAGAGACCATCGCTGAGAAGGGTCAGATTTCTCAGGAATTCTGCTTCATTGCTTTACAACACAAATGGACACTGCTTTATGGCACAAACCAGGAAGAGGGCACAAATGGAGCTAAAGCTTTCAGAGAGTTCAACACAATGGCAGATGGAGCAAGTGAAAAGCCGATTGAAAAATCACTTCCCACATTTTTATCATAATGCATGTGAAGCAACAAACAAGTAGCAACATCCTCTTTGCAACAGGAAATAACAGCATTTATGGGAAATGTCTTAATTAGCACGAACAATGCCATTGCCATAAGAAAAGAGGCAACCAATCGTCTCGACTATGGTCTAGGTCTAATTTGTTTACAGTAATAATACCAAGCTATTACAACCAATTTCACAATGATATATTGATGTTAAAAATGCTATACATAGCAACTTTAAATGTATATTGACATTGTAAATGCTTTGTTTGCATTTGTATTGTCTATAGACATTGAAGGAAAGTGGTACTTGTCTATATTTTGAGTTATGTTGTGATATGAAAGCTTGCTAATGGAAATGGGTTTTCAAGACACACTGGCTAGACCAACCATTATCTATTAGACTGGTTAAGTCTATTTAGTGGGTTAATTCTTCTGAGAATCACCTTCATGGAAGAAGCGGATGAAGTGGTTAGCATTTGCCCTGAGTGTACAGCTAGCAGGCAGAATGGGCAAACAGGCAAACAGGCAAAATGAGACTGAGGTTGGTATTGTCCAGTCCAACCACCTTGGGCAAATACTGCCTTACATGAAATGTTGTTCAATTGGTTGACCTATGCCTTTACAAATCTATGAGGCATGTCAGTGTTCCAATGTCACTGCATTTCAGTCAAAGGGTCAAGCAAAAAGAAAGAAAGAACCGTGTTGAACAAAAAACGCAGTAAACCCACCCATCTCCATCCTGATTTCCACTACCCTTCTCTCTTCCTTTTCCCTCTCAACCTTTCTCCACACATCTTCCTCTTTTTGCATCTTCTGCTCCCCATCATTCCTTTTCCTCTCCTTCAATGTACGTATTTATTTGTGTATGGTTGTGTCGTCTCTCATAGCAGAAACACAATACTTCAATGTGTGGATCTGCGTCTACGTGTGAATGTTTTTGTATCTGTATGCATGTTTGTGTGCGTCTGTGTCACTGTATCTGTATGTTTTTCTCAATATATGTAGATCTGAGTGAGTGTGTGCGTGTGGATTTTTGAGTCCCTGTATGTGTGTGTGTGTGTGTGTGTGTGTGTGTGTCAGACTCAGTGTGTTGTGCTGACTATGTGCTGTTGGCTGTGGACTCTCTATCCAGTGACCTTGGTGATTGTGGAGTGTGTGGACAGGAATAATGAGACGTTTGCTAAGAGAGACACAGTGGGACCACTAAAGGGCTCGGACGAGGGACACTCAACAATGCTGTCAAAACCAAAAGATATTGCATCTGACCTCAAGTTTTTATCAGATGAATGCAAGAAACCAAGAGGGAATATGAAGAGCAAAAAAGACACCAAAAAGGCAGAGAAAGACAGAGGCACCGATCATTTTCTATCCCAGACAAACTCATGGTTTTGATCCCAAAAAAGCATTACAACTAAATACAGCAATCTATAAATAAGTACAGCTGTTGCATAAGGAATGTGAGTCAAAAGGCAGAAGGTCTGACAGTACTGTTTGTAGGTACATTTGAAATATACCTCTCTATTCTTCAAACGCAAAGCAAATAAGTACAACACATACTGGTGGCTAAGGATGGATAGATAGATAGATAGATGGGTAGATAGATGGGTAGATAGATAGATAGATAGATCGATAGATAGATAGATAGATAGATAGATAGATAGACAGATATAGAAATTAAGAAGTGGGACACATCTCAACTGCACCTCTGTCACCAAACATCACAACATGTCAAATCAGTTCACCGCTGCCTGGGCTAAAAGAAGCTGACCAGTATCTGGAAAACTGGGGGAGGCTCAACACACAGAACCACCAGCGCAGAGAGTGGAAAGAAAGCACTGTCCTCTGAAGGGATGACACAACCAGCAAATGGTAAAATATCATCAAGTCCATGAGGTTCAGTCTGCACCTGCTATGGACTGATCCAGAGGTTTTAGGCTGTGGGTCACCGGTAAAGATGCTGCACTACGGCCCTTGCGTAAAGCACTTATCCTGTCCTGTATACTGTAGCCTAATTTATAACAACTACAGAAACCAGTCAGCAAAATCACCAAAGGTCCAGTGGTTAATATACATCCTCTATCCAAATTTCCAATATGCGTCTTATATATCTAGTTAATGTGTTCAGTGATGGTCTCATTAAATTCTAGCTGTACTTTCCTTACACTAATGTGTATCTGCTCCACAGTTTTTCAGTGTCAGAGCGTTGTTGTTAGAGCGTGGTATGGAGGTCTGCGAGCCACAAAAGCACTAGCACAGAATAGGAGAGAGAGAGACAGAGAAAGAGGGAGAGAGAGAGAGAGAGAGAGAGAGAGAGAGAGAGAAAGAGAGATGCTTTTGCTGAGGACTGTGACAGAAGTCCGGAAGTGAATGGCAACACCAGGTGGTCGAGGGACTTGAGGCAGGCAGTTCAATCAAAGAGCAGTGTTGCCTTGACAACTGTGATGCCTTGTTGATGATAATAGCTGAGCATCCCCCCCACCCCCTCCATACACACACACACATACACACACACAATGTACTGTACAGATGTGTTTGTGTGTCCATGAGCACGGGACTAGGTCACTATCAAAAATACTGTGCATTCGATGCATAACAATATAGGCACAGCCCTCATTAAAAACAATGACATGTCCTTCATCATTGGCTACAAAGGCAGAAGTATACTAATAAACTGATACAGGATGTACAGTGGCGTGCCTCCCCCTCATCTTTGCCCCTCCATCTGTTATATTGTGTGTTGCTGTATCAGCATCAGTAGATCTAGCCTCCTAATCTAAGCTATGTTAGATGATGTTTGATGTTTTTATTGTCTTCTCTTCCCTTTCCTACTAACGACTACACAATTCATCACTAGCCAAAGGCCAGCTTCACGTGTATAGAACAGGGAGTATATCTGATCCAGCCGACAAGCCATCTGTTCATCCAAGCCGCAGTGGGATCTGATCAATACAGCCACAGTGGACAGAGAGCCTTGCTGCTGTGGTCTCCCACATTGGTTGGAATAATAGTTCAGCTTTTGGGCCACAGTGGACTCATTGGGCCAGCAGCATGACCACTGAGGTTTCCTGCCTCCACACCACTTTGTTTTCAACTCTTTTAATTAAGGAGCTGGGCAGCAGAATTCCCTAACAGGCTTAGCTATTGGCAGCCTTGCAACCAGGACTGATTGTTCAATTCAGGATTGAGCAAGTAAAGCTTTGTATGGCCGAAACATACCGTTTCGATTTGAAACATTGTCTGGCCTTGCTGATGACCAATATTCACATACAAACATACAGTATGTGGCCCCTAAGCAGGCAGGTGTATATATGTAAAAAAAAAAAAAGAATAGGTAGTAAGTTTCAATCAGATTTATGTCTGGGCCTAAATGTAAAACTGAATGCTCCACTGAGCTTCCGCTGATCCGATGTGGACCAATCCAGAATCCTTTCCTCTTCCGCTGCATCAGCTGGTGATTTCTGAGCACATAGCCACTGCAGCATCCTACCACCTCATCCTCCTCCTCCTCCTCTCTCTCTCTCTCTCTCTTCTCCTCCCCCACCCTCCCTCAACCCCCTCTCCTCCTCCTCCTCTCCACCTGCTTTTAAATGCATGGCGCTGCCCAGCGAGGCCAGTCTATGCAGGCAGCATCACTCCTCTCAGCCCTTCCAGAGTGAAGGGGGAGGCCATGGAGCAGGATGGTTGGTTATCAGCCCGTGTAGTCAGGGGGGGTTTGTCGGGGGGGGGGGGGGGGGGGGGGGAATGAGCCAGCAAAGCCCCCTTTTTCACCATGTAGCACCAATAATCGATTGGAGACAAGAGTCGACCTGAATCTGGACTGCTCACGCGTCTCGCTGAGAGGAAAATGGTTTAGCCCAGCTGTAGGCTGTCCTGCTCCATGCATCCAGTGGGTAAATAGGCCACGGGCTACATAAACCCTGCAATAGACCACTTTGAAAAATAAATACATTGCATCAGTGTTATATATTATATCTGCACAGTTCTACTTCTTCATCAAAAAGGGAGTTATGATCAGAGGCCCCTTCTCATGGCAGATTTGAAATGTCATGCAATAGACGCCACAAACTGATGCATGAAGGATGAAAACAGCCTGGCATCATCCAGCAAATACGTCCTGTCCTCCTAACGCATTAGCCTACCAGACCTACATCTGCTGTGCATTTTCGCTCATCTGTTTCGTAACGGGAGACACCACTCATGTAAAAACCCCCAGCTGGATTAAATCCTCTGCTGTGTTGTGTAGGGTAGGCCCAGCATCGCCGATAGAGGCACCGACGGAGGGGCAAAGATGAGGGGGAGGCAGGCCACTGTACATCCGAGCCAAAATAAACAGGCGCACTTCAATGCCTCATTTAACCACAGCAATATAAGCCATTAACCTTCATTTCACAGCTACCTACATCACTCTTTAGCGCGCAGGAGGCTGGGCCCTACCTCCAACAATGGCTGTAGGCCTATATGCATAATTTTGAGCCATCTCATACACACACATATGGCGATGGATAGCATAATGCTAGTCGGCCTTTGTTCGTGTTGGATTTATTTTGTTTCAGCGCCCGGCAGCCATGCATACCTGCACAAATTTGTTTCTAACGAAAACGAAACATTTCTGTAATAGTCTCTGTGTGTGCGCAACATTGTAACCATTCGCTGTTTGTTATAACCTGCCTATACATCGATCCGGGGTAGTTATCGGGGTCAGGAGAATAGCCTGCATACTCTTACGCTATTTCCACTACAGCTTGACTGGAAATCTCTCTTCCCTTGATGGACAACAAACGGGTCATTTAGTCAACAATGGCTGGTGATTAGACTACCCTCCATGGTGGGGTCACATGCTTCATTCAGCTCCTCGAGCCTTTTACAATAATATAGCTTTATTAATTTCCCACCAAATAGTCATGCATGCTGCTTTTCTTCTCATCTGCGGAAAAGAAAAGCCTCACATCCATCCTCCGAACAAACAAATGACATCATCCTCTGAAAGCCACACAACCAGGGAGTGAAGCATCGTAAATAAAACATAGCGGGTTAGGGCGCAGTGATTCTACTCTGTTATATGGCTGCCTTTTCTGTGTTTTCTAACGCTGTGGTGGTCCTGCCTCGACTCACCAGGTTCAGCACCGTCTCCACGATGTCCCTGTTGCTAACCTCCCCGACCTGGATCAGGCCCACCAACACGGCGAATTTCATCTGGATATTCCTGATCGGGACGGCAGGGTTGATCACCCCGGCCGGGAGGACCATAGAGCCGGCTGCAGACACCTCCTTTCCCCGGTGGCGGCGGAGCCAGCGCCCGTGACGACCTGCGGCTGCGGCTGCACGGAGGAGCCCGGCGGGGGGGATGAGAGTCTCGGTCTGTATCCGTGAGCGAAGCCGAGCCCGGTGGTGCTGAAACCGGCTTCTCGCTCGACATTTCCTTGGAAACAGGGAGGAGAGGAGCGGTCGCCGCTGTCTCTCACACCTGCTCTACAAGCTCGAGCGTCTGCTGCCGCACAAAAACCATCCACTGCGCAGGAAAAATACGGAGCCGGCGATGCAAAAGGGGGGGAAATTATGTTTTAAAAATCCTCTGAATTCACCCTATCCTCCCGAAGATGTGTAGGGATTCATAGGGCTGGAAAATAGGATCGAATCTCGACGTTTGGCTGAATGGTAGCGTCTCTCGCTCTCTCTCTCTCTCTCTCTCTCCCTCTCTCTCTCTCTCTCTGGCAGGTTGCAGTCAGTGCGGTCGTCGTCGAGGAGAGAGCGCCATGTTGACGCCCCCTGTCTGCGGTAGCGCGCTCTAGCCACGCATGCGCACTTAGGGACTTTCTGGGGGGGTGCTGGAGCAGAATAACATGCAGCCATCCATGCATAGGTTCTTACCCATTATTTACGGTCTGTGATTCATACAGAGCACAACACCACCTAAACAACTGGCTGCATTTTTTGGTTGTTGTTTTAACAGTCGATGGGCCTGGAGGTGCAAATATAGACTAGTGGAGAAGATAAAAAGATAAAAACCAAGCACACACACAAACACTGGTGGATGTATTTTGGGTGCAGCGCTGGGGTAGTTGAAACAGAGTTCATGCAGTTTAGGGAGTCTGGCTTCCAGACAGAGGCTGTTTATATATTCACAGGCTAACTATCTGCCTGTCCCACTTCTCCCCGTCCCGAGTTTAAGTCTCACACCTTTCTGTTTCCTCACCAAGCATCCCAGAATGGCTTCTTTACACTCCTCTCCTCTTGTCCTCCTTTCTCACTTCTCTTCCTTTTCCTCCGCTTTCATCACTTCTCCTCTCCTGCAGTTATTTCCCCCTTTTGCATATGCCCTCTTCCCTCATTTTTCTTTTCTCAGAGCACAGAAAACCAGAAACACATGCACATGCTGCTCACATGTATGGACATACACAAACAGTCGTTGTACATTCAAAATATAGCTGTGTGATGCCGCAATTTCCCGCATGTTTGTCTGTGTCTGGAAGTGTTGCTTTCACATTTTTTGGGTCATGCACTCATTTTGAGTCTCGTTGAACATCAGCTCACAAGTCCAGCAGGCATCACACACACACACACACACACACACCTATCCCCTGGTGGTTTGCACAGACCATCGCTACTGGTGTCAGCCAAGTACAGTTCAGTACCTGTGTGCGTACATAAGCCTGTTTCACACTCCATGTGTTCCTCCAACAGGGCACATCTGCTGGGTAAGATTTCCATTAGTGAGACTGCTATAGAGGCCGATTCGTCACTCTGTACGTGTGTGTGTCTGTTTGTGTGTGTGTGTGTGTGTGTGTGTGTGTGTGTGTCTGTTTATGTGTGTGTGTGTGTGTGTGAGTGTGTGTGTGTGTATGCACGCCTGGCTGTCTGTGTGTATTTTCATATAGGCAGTGATGGCAGTCTCTTTGATGTGTCGCTCTTCATTTTTGTCATAGATGCTGACCGTTGTCAGGGGTGACAATGTGGGGGTGAGATCGAAGTGACATTTTCTGCCTCTGTGTGTGTGTGTGTGAGTTTTAGCATGCGTGTGTTTGTGTGTGTGTGTGACTTCATCAGGGAACCATCCGAGAATGTTACAGATGAGCAGAAGCCATCTCATTCTCCCTCAACCACATTTCCAGCCCAAAGGAACTCAAGGACAGACATACACTTTGTAAACTGCACACTCTCATACAATACATGTTACCCATGTCCCTCACACTCTAAGAGGCAATTTCTCAAACCAATGCATGCTCTCTTGCTGTCGGATGTACACACTCTTGGGCTCAC
>NW_027278855.1:0-272126 GCF_046629955.1 Centroberyx affinis | reverse complement strand
TCTCAGTACTTCTTCCACCACTGGTATATAAACATATACAGAAGAAGAAGAAGCAGTTTTTCGTTTTGTTTTTTTCTTTTTACGGGAAACAGGATAATAAATAGAATCTAAGAGATTTAAGTCTATCCTCCAAGTCTCTACCCACACTGCAGCCCAATAGGTGGCGGTAATACACCTTTCAGTTGGATGTCAGCCGCCTCAAAAATAAAGAAGAAGAAGTAGTAGAAGAAGAAGAAGAAGAAGCGGGGGGGAAAGGAAGAAGAGATGCGTTTTTTATTTTCGTTCATACCATACACGTGAATTAAGTTTGCTAATTTAATTTGGGGACTAGGAGTATTCAAATCAATGTGTGGTAAGTGAGTTTCTTTCTGACCTCCTGGTGTGCTAGCTTACCTGACAGTGTAAATGCTGTGTTCTTGTCCACTTAAATTTAATAACATTTATAGTATGTCAACAAAACCCCCTGTACTCCCAGCGAGATTTGACATAGGGGCTCAAATTTATGACCTCTGATATCATTAAACATGTATGGGCATCTTTGGTGTCTTGCTCAGGGTGCTGGACTGTCCACGTCGCCGCCCCCTCTTTGGCGAAAGTGTAATCACATTGTAAATGGTGCAATTATCTACCTCATCGACATTCTCAGTAAAAGGAAGTGTCCCCTGTATGAGAGTCACCGTTGATGAAAAAGAGAGAGTTAACTTTTGAGAAGGCTGGGATATTTTGTGTTGGGGAACCACTAATTGTACTGCAACTGCACTGACTTTCAAATCACCTAACGTTAGTATTTGTTTACAATTAACCTGCCTGCCAAGAAGGCGATGCTGTGTATTGCTAAATTGTCACAAGTGGTCTGAGATGAATCCACTCATCTTTTGAATCAGATTAATGAGGCTACTCTTTTCCTCTTTATAGGTCCATTATCCCCTGCTGAGACATCTTGAGCATAGCAGTCCTGGAACAACACCATTTACACCTTCAACAGTAAGTGAAAATGACTGCGTTTTGAGTTTGCAACCATAGCAGTTTTGCCTAGTTGATGCCCTTTGTAGCACAATTCGCATTTCTTGCTTTGCACGTGAAAGGCTATCTACTCAAAGCAGGTCCTGCTAGTCACACAACTCATCAAGTCGGCATCATGCTGCTAAATAGGCTCTCTTAGGGATGCACCAATATTTTGGCAGACTATCAGTATCGGCCGGTATCAACTGTACGTTTTCTTCTAGGAGTGTGTCATTTAATGCAACTGTCAATTTAGCAACAGAATAAAATTAGCATGGTCTTTTGTTTAAAAAAACAAAACAAAACACTAAATTATCCTAAATGGGCATGTCTGAAAAGCGTAACCTGTTTTACACCTGCATTTATACTAAGACTTTTAGAAAAATACATGTTGGTATTGGCTGCTATGGGTGGGAAAATATCGCATATTGGTGAATCCCTATCTATTTCATACAGGCATGGCCCTCTAACAAGGGCTTTATTGGCTTAACCACTCAACTAGTTATCTCAGTATGCTGAACATTTGAATGCTCGTTCAGGCATAGCTTTTAAATGCGCAAGGAATTGCATTTTTACATTCTAAATTATAGTTTAAATCCTGAAACTGAAAAAAATTAACACATACCAAAATCAACTTGAACATTATTTGTGACCCTGCGTGTGCATGTTTCAGTGTCAGTGTTTCCCACCTATTGGTCAAGATTGTAGTCACTGACTAACTTAAACACCTAAATAAATAACGGCCACAATTATTCTGTCTACCATTTCTGTGTAGCCTAATATGCAAGGGCAAATGAACTCAATGAAATGAGTTTGCATTGCGATTGAAAAGTCAGCTTTGTATCATCTTACTTGTAGTCCAACAAAGTATACCGATATATACAGGGAGGAAGGCAGTATAGTGGACTTACTTACTAACTGAGCCAAATATCGTTTTAGACAAGCCATGCTGATATGAGGCGTCTTGGTCGAACCCTCTGAAGATCAATGCTGATCAAATCAGGATGAGCCCATACAACCCTATGGTACTCTGCCCTATATAAGGCGAGCACACATCCTCTCTGCATCCACGATGTCTTCAGCGACTCATGGGAGTAACAGGGTGACATGTTGGAGAGCTCCGCCTGTGATCACAAAACTTAAAGTTGCCTAGCATATCTATCGGTCTATTTCACACAGGCTTTGCCCTCTAACAGGGCTCTATTGGCTTAGCCGCTCATCTAGTCGCCTCAGCGCACTGAAAATTTGCATGCATGTGCTCAGCCAATCAGGATGAGCCTATACCCCCTATGGGGGGTGTATAGGTGAGCGGCCCCTCATTCAGCTTCCACTTTTTCTTCAGCGCCTGACGAACAAGTTTGCCTAGGATGGCATCATCTGAGACCAACATCGCTAAATACTGCCCAGACTGCCCCGGCCTGATCGCGTTCCGCATGAGGCGTGTTTTGAGTGCTTCGACCCGGAACATGCCGCTGACGCCGTCTCCGACTTGCCAGATTGCAGCAGCTGCAGGGCCCTTTCCATGGTGAGACGCCAGCAGCCTTGGGCTCATTTCAAATGCTATCAGCATCAGCGTTCTCCTGAAATCGAGCGCCACTGTGATGACAGTGAGGCGGAGGCCGGCGGAGACAGCGATGACAACATCTCCTCCATCTCCGACTTTTCCAATGTCCACGGGAAAGCTGCTATCTGCCACTCTGGTCTTCCCCCGCTCGATGACGCGCTGGCCACTCATTTTTCTCCTGGCTCAACCAGCTGGTCTGGCAGCAGGAAACATGCTCCTCCTCAATCCAGAGACAAGGAGACAGTGGAACTCTTCAGCAGGATTTTCCACCTGGCGGCTCAGACGGCAGCCGTGGCCAATAACCTGGGCCTGCTGCGGGTGTCCCTATCCACCGCGTCGACAGGGAAATCCTCTCTCACCACTTCTGATTTGGATTGTGTATCCCGTATTGCGGGACAGATGAACAATTTAACCAGAGTCACTGCCGTCGCAGGACGCATCATGGCTCTGTCTACCGTCGGGGCTCGGCACGTGTGGCTCGGTCTGACAGCCCTTCAGAAGAAGGACAAGGAGGACCTGCTGGGTGCTCCGCTGTCGCCTGACGGGCTCTTTGGCGCATCCGTCACCTTGGCTACGTAGCGTTTGCAACGCTTAGAGGAGGAAAAGGCTCAGCTACGCCGTCATCTGCCGTTGGCATCTTCTTCCACTAAGCAGAAGACTTCATCGCAGGACTCGAGGGAACGGCGTACGACAGCGTCCAAGAGGCGTGGACGGCGTAATGCGGCTTCCTCTTCCACTACGTCCTCTTCTTGCCCCCCACCGGCCCCGTCCTCGATGCAGCCCGCCTCGCCACCAGCCCACTCCGATATTGATGCTCCCCCTCCGCCACCTGCCCAGAGAGGACCCTGAGGTGTTAGTGCCGTGGTAATATTCCCATTGTGTCTTGTGTGAATGATGTGAATTTGTTTGTTTGTAATAAAACAAATTACTTCTTCCACAAAGAACCTATTCCTACCACCCTGATGGCCGATTGCTCTCTGTCCTCCTCCCACAAGGGAAACCAGCCAGACCAGCGATCACAGCCATCATTTTGCTCTCTGCTCGCTTCCCACATGGGAAGCATGGCAGAGCGGGGAGCAGTTCGGTGGGGGGGGTAACCCCCCCCTCTGGTCTTCGAGCCGAAATGGGGCGGCTGACAGTCTCAGCATCACCAATGAGAATGGTGAGACTGCCACTCATTCTGGTGGCACCGGCCCACACGCCAGCACCGTGGTACGCAGAAATGAAACAGCTGCTGGTGGCTCAGCCCTGGACAGTTCCCCAGTTTTGGGGGGCATTGTCTCAGGTGAACGGAGCGACAGGCGCGATGCCCAGCCTGGGACAGCCTCTCAGGGTTTGGTTCCTGAGAGGGACAGACTGATGCACACTGGACTGGCTGCGAATGTGGTGCAGACCATCCAGGGCACGAGGGCTCAATCCAGCATTGATAGCTACAAGGCTAAATGGTTGGGCTTTCAAAAATGGTGCGGGTAGTGGAACATCGATCCTGTGAACTCTTCAGTTGGATCTGTTCTCTTTTTTCTCCAGTGCCTGCTGGAAAGGGGGTTGGCACACTCACTATTAAAGTGTATGCGTCAGCAATCTCTTCCTGCCATGAGGAGTTTGGAGAGAGGTTGATTTTCGACCACCCCCTCATGAAGTGTTTTTTGCAAGGGGCTAGGAGAAAACGCCCAGTGGTGCGTTCCACCGCCCCCCAGTGGGAGCTGCCTTTGGTCTTGGAGGCTCTTTCTAAGGAGCCTTTTGAACCGCTTAGGCAGAGTTCTCTTAAGCTGTTCGGTTCGGGCTCTTTCGGTCCATCCATCAATAGTTCTTTTCGGTCTAGGACAATTCAGCTGGAGGCTTTCTATCCTCCTCCTCATGGTGAGGAGAGAGAGGACCGTTTATGGCCCCGTGTGTGCCTTGGCATGTTATGTGGAACGCACAGCCACAGTGAGGCACAGACAGCAGCTTTTTGTGTGCTATGCAGATAGTGTGGCTGGCAAGCCCCGGTCAAAGCAGAGACTCGCCCACTGGCTCTGTGAGGGAATATCACAGGCTTATGTGCTGGCGGGTAGGGACCCTCCTGCAGCCATCCACGCGCACTCGACACAGAGTGTGGCTGTGTCGACGGCACTGTTCAGTGGAACAGGTGTGGAGGAGATCTGCACAGCGGCGTCCTGGTCGACGCCCTGTCCATTCATCAGGTTCTATCTGTTGGATGTGTCTGGGTCTTTCTCCAGTTCTGTACAGTACTGGTACACGAGACCTGTGAAGAAATTACCTAATATGCACGAGTCTCTCGTGTTGTAGCTCGATGGAGACCGGCCACTGGGTTGGCCAGCGCTACACCTTACTGTTTTGTCAACATGATTTAAGTGTAATGATGGTTTTCACACCCCCCATTCTATAGACATGGGTGTGAGCAGAACCATATCTGGCTGACCTATTGCACTGTTACACCTTACACATACACATACAATGTTACACATTGTTTCGCCCCCTAAGCCAATAGAGCCCTGTTAGAAGGTGAAGCCTGAGTGAAATAGAACGATAGTTACATATTGTAACTCTAGTTCTATGATCACAGGCGGAGCCCTCTAACAGCTCGCCCTGCCGCTCCACAAGTCGCTGAAGACTTAGGTGGATGCTGAATGAGGGGCCGCTCGCCATTTATAAGCGTGAGACCCCATAGGGGGTGTACAGGCTCATCCTGATTGGCTGAGCATGTGCATGCAAATTTTCAGTGCGCTGAGGCGACTAGATAAGTGGCTAAGCCAATAGAGCCCAGTTAGAGGGCTCCGCCTGTGATCATAGAACTAGAGTTACAATACGTAACTATCATTCTATTTCACACTGGCTTTGTCCTCTAATGGGGTTCTATCGACTTAGTTAGCTTCACATCATGAAGCCTCCCCATTTAATCCTCTTCGAATTCAAATCACATCCCTGTGAATTTAAAATGTTTGGCTATGTTGCATGTTGTGCATAACTATAAAAGCCATACTGTACTCATAACAGCTGTTTTGGGGTAATCTAACCAACACATTCCCATTGCAGTGGCATATCGTCGAGATCGAAGAAGTATTCGAGAGACATATGAAGAGCACTTCCCGCCGAGAGATGTGAGAGAGGTAAGGGGAGACATCTTACATTGTCAAATATATGAGTTTGACTAAGTTTCTTAGGTAATATGCAAGTACTAGTGGTTACTTACAAACGATCCCTGGTATCATGACACTGCTATTGTTCTTTAAGTTGTTTTCTTGTGGTTAGTGGTAGTTTGATTTGAACTGATTGTATTCAGTCACTTTTGTTCATTTTGTACCCATGACCATATATCTATAGGCTAAGCCAGTCTGGAGACTATGGTGGTGTCTAGCACAAGACTGCCACCAAGTATTATATGTTTGCTATTTCATTCAAAGATTGTATAGTAACTCAAGATGCCTTTTGATATAGTTGATATACAGCATTTATATGATCACAAGAATCATATTCTTTCTTTCCTGAGGCTCAAGTGTTAGCACAGAGGAGTTCAGATGTACAAGTGTCCCTATCTCTTATATAATGGGAGGTTAGGACTCCTTGGAGAATAATGAGTCTTTTTGACCAGAAAAGGAGCTCACCTTTTCCTTAAATTGTACGTTAAACACCATTATTGGTTGGCATAATGATGAAGTAACCTTGAACCACTGTAGGAAATTTAAAAAAATATTTGCGGGGCAAGTTTTGCCCCTACAGTCTAACTCATCTGCATGTGTACAGAATGTGTGTGAGAGAAATATGTCGACATTGGAAAAGGTGACTGTAAAATAGGATTATTTTATATGAGAATTAGTAATTTTCAGCATTAGGATGAAATTAAGGTAAGTTTAAGCATTCTACAGTTCTACAGGCTCCAGGTCATTGTCTAAGGAGCAACTTTATCTTCAAGCAATGTATATTAATTAGGGCTGCAACTAACGATTATTTTCATTGTCGATTAATCTGTCGATTATTTTCTCGATTAATCGATTAGTTGTCTGGTCTATAAAATGTCAGAAAATGGTGAAAAACGTCGATCAGTGTTTCCCAAAGCCCAAGATGACGTCCTCAAATGTCTTGTTTTGTCCACAACCCAAAGATATTCAGTTTACTGTCATAGAGGAGTAAAGAAACCAGAAAATATTCACATTTAAGAAGCTGGAATCAGAGAATTTTGACTTCTTTTTCTTAGAAAATTACTCAAACCGATTAATCGATTATCAAAATAGTTGCCGATTAATTTAATAGTTGACAACTAATCGATTAATCGTTGCAGCTCTAATATTAATGACACCACAGATTTTCCTCTTGGCTCTTTGGTTCCTATATTTGCGAGATATCTTTTTTTATTTATTTTTATTTAACCTCTATTTAACCAGGAAGTCCCTTGAGATTGAAATCTCTTTTCCGAGGGAGACCTAGCCAAGACAGCACACCAGTTACAGTTTAAATAGAAATAAAACACAACAGACAGGGAATACAAACATCAGTTACAATTATAGTTTAAATAGAAATAAAACACAACAGACAGGGAATACAAACATCAAACACACAAGGAAGAGACTATATCCAGCTCAATTAAGGCAGTTGCATCTCTCAGTTACATGGACTTTTAACATGGCTTTAAATTTTTCCAAGGGGACTAGTTTATTAAGATGTAGTGTGCTCTGCAGATTATTCCAAGTCCAGGGAGCAAAGTAGGAGAAGGCTTTTTTCCCAGCTCTTTTTTTCCCCAGCTCTTTATGAATATCTGCCCATATTCATAAAGCTAGACTGAACTCTGGTGCAGTTGGAATAGCATGTTATTTATGAAATTGAGAGTTGTTCCCTTTTAGGCTCTCTCGTATTTAAAATTGAAGTAGCTTCCTTCACTTTTTTTTTTTTCCTACCTTTTTTGTTGGGGCTAATAACCTGAAATGTAAAATATGATATGTCTGACTTGTTTCAAAGCTGTAACTCCTGGCAATGGTGTCCTTTCAGGTGACAGTCCAGAGAGTTGTCAATATTGTTGAAAAGAGGGGCTCTGTGACTCGGCCAGAGCTGGAATACGATAGAGGATATGATGAAGACCAGTGGTATGGTGGTTCTCGAACTCACCAGGATGCAAGAGAATACCGTGGCGAAGGCGCTTACCCATCCAACGATCGTGGATACACTGATGACAACCCCAACTTTGGCAGTTTTCGCAGAAATTCCTCTCCCCCGCTAAACGTATGGCAAGCTTGGTTTGAAAAATCTATTGTCTTTTATGTTGAAAGTTTAACAGCAATTCACTATAAAACACTATATGCACATCAGAGGGTCTAGTTTTGAACCGTGAGCATATCTACTAGTAAGGAACATAATCAAACCGCATCCCAAAGTAGTCAGGAAAAACCTGTGTTGATGTGTTATTTATAATGTTAATTTTGTCTTGTAGGCCTAACATTTTTTACTGTTTCTGGTAGTGTCACAGAGAATAAAATGTCCACATTTGTAGTACTTTACAATTAAGGTCGTTCTGATTCAGATTATTTTTTCAGGAGGACCCGTACTCCCACTACAGTTCAAACAGAGATGACGGTCATTTAAGGCGTCAAGTAGAGATAAGGTAATTCATATAGATTCTGCTATTTGACCAGTTTGATCTCGAATTCTTTTTGGAGCATCCTTATGATGTGAAATTGTTACTTGGTGAATTGTTGTCTTCCTTCACTGCAATTCAAATGCTTCATGTAATGCTTGTACTGACCTCTAGGTGGAGGCAGAGTTCTGTCTTTTCCAAGCTGGACATGATTTGGCTTTTAGAATTTGAATCACTTAATGTGTGTTGCTGCATGAAATGTAATTGGGGAGGAAAAAAACTAATTGAGCCTTAATCTAACGCTAATTTCGATATTCTGTTTCAGTAAAGTTTGGACTAGGCCAGTCCATCAGTGATGAAACACTCAAAGCAAAATTCCCTCCTTTAAAGACATTATCATTGATGGTGAAGAATATTCCACACATTGTTACAAGCTGTTAGATAGACATTATAGTAATACAAATACTTTCTGCTACTGTACTGCACTCAAGTTTTGCCCTTGAAGCTTGGCCACACACAACAGCTAGATCCACCTAGCTCTACCCCATACTGCCAAGACAACCTTCTTGCCCTAGCCAGTTCAACATGCCAACACTTCACGGGCCAAGGCCCCCCTTCCCAGGAGTCACACCAGGCTAGAGACCGGGACAAAGGGCACTAGTGTCTACTCACTGAGCCAAAGAGCCAACCCCCCCAGAGGAAAAACAGCTGGGCCACTCCCTCTCCAGTCAAACACCCACACACTCCTCAGGTTTTCTGAGCAGCCTATGCCCTCTGTGTCCTTTCTGTCCAATTATATCATCACTGGATTCATCTGAAATGGACTCATAATGGCCATTTTTAAAGTCCATTATTTTACTGCACAGGAGATTTGCTGAGTACATTTGCCAAATTACTCAAATAACTAATAAGGGGCATTCTAGACTGGAGATTGTGTTTGTTTCCAAATTTCGAACTCCATGTTGGGCAGTTACTCACTATGCGTCGCAATAGCACAAGTCAGAGGAAGCGTTGTGAAGCAAACAGGGCTCACACTCATACATACAGGGAGAGAGGGGTGTGGGATATAGACAGGGGGTGCATCACCCTAATGTAACTCTTGGTAACAGAGGCAGGGCAAATTGGTTATCCTGCTCTTCTGTGGAGTTCTTGACCTCAGATGATGAATGGCAGATAATGAGTAAAATGAGAAACCAGCTAATTGCCAGAAATGCAACTTAAAGTTATGAGTCACTCTCCCTTTGAACCATCAAAGTTGCCAAATTAAGCCATGTCTTGTTTAATGTTTTTTGTAAACTGGCTTTGTGAATTCATTTAAAATTACTTGAAGTATTGATGTTCCTTCTTTTTTTAGAGCATAAACAGACGTTTTTTGTTAGTGGATAATTATCAAAGGAAGCGAAGGGAATAAAGATGCAAATAGTATCAGTTTCGTATTTTTGGTATGGCTGTTTTTCATTTTTTTGCATTATTTTTTCATCTTATGGGACCCAGGGATAATTTTAAGCTTCAGATGACTCATCAGATGATTGAATGGGTCTGACAATTTTCTTGCTGTGTTACTCAGTACTCCGAGGGTACTTTTTAAATCTCTGCCAGTGTGAGACATGACCCTTTTGACTTGTGTTGTTTTATGTCAAATGTCTGACCTTTCCTGATAACTGCTTGATTTGTGCTTATAGAATTCCTGTTTGTTCCTGAACAAAGCATATAACTCCTTTTTTTATCCATAGCCTTGTGATGTTAGTTTTGTAGGGGCACTGAAATACTACAACGATGGCAATTAAGTTTATTTGGCAAATGGCAAGCTGAGCCGTGGCTACTTCAAACAGGCCATAAGTCGTAAAAGCTTGAGGCCTTGTTAGGCCTGCTCTTTGTTTGGGATGTGGCTTGAGTTCAGGCAGGGGTCATGACAACCAGGTGCCATTGGGTCATTTATACCTCTGGTACTAAAGCATGTTGTTTAGGCACCGTTCAGCCAGGAAAATCATAGGGATCAGGAACATAACTGGTGATGTTTCAGTACATATGCTAGGCCTATCAATTAGTTGAAATCTGGAAACTGGTAATTATTTCACATGGCAAAGAAAGTTGGTTATGTCGTTTATGACTTCAGTTCCCGTGTTTAGCCAATATCATGGTTCTGCCGATATTTGAAGATAAATTTTAGTGAAAAAAATACCCATCCCTTTTTCTTCTGAAAAAGGGTTCTGTGTCTGTAGTCGTGACCATAAACTCACTCCTGAATTTGAGATGCATTTATTATTATTATTTTATAATAATCTATTATACCTATTTTTTTCAGGAGCAGGAGCAGAGGCAGCCCCTATTTCCGCAGCAGAGGTCGAGGGTCAGCCCCTCGAAAGTCCACACCAGACAGGGGAGACCACAAGTTAATGCCGCCACTTCCATATACAGACCGAGGGTATAGTTTTATAGTACACAGCCTACCCTTTTAAAATGTAATGACAGAACATGTAGCATGATTATATTCATTTGAATAACCTTGCACACTGCAAAAGGTATTTTTCCTCCTGAAATCATGTACAGTAGGACTGTCTAAAATGACATGAAACATGGCCTTGTTATTCAGGCGAAGTTCTCCTTATATCAAAATAGTCTACTATAAAATCCTATTTTATACAGCACATCTGGCTAGTTGCTCCACTTTTTACAATTTGTTTCCACCTCAAGGCATCATGTACGTAGATAGACATGGATAGACATATCTTGATATTGCTCATTGTAAGCATGAGGTACATTGCAAACTGCATTACATTTATAATATGCTTAATTATCATCAAAGACTGTTCAGAAATAAGAGAGAATATCCCAGAAAAAACAAACAAAGTGGGAGCCCAGTGGACCGGGGTGTTAAAGTAAAGTGCTGGTTGGGTGAAGTGCTATATAAGTCTGCAGCCTGTTCTTACAAATTATGCACCAACTACATTCAGTTGCACTGGAACCAGCAGAGAAATAGGCCTAGTAACTTGAAGCAGATATTTGTTATCTGAAGTTGAAGCTGCATTTGGGCAAGATTTTTATGTAATAATACATCCATCTTATCAAGCTAAATCATAAAGTAGGGCTGCAATAGCACAGAGCATCCCACTCCCCTGTGGAGACCCTGCAGATTTCCCAATAGTTCCAGAGAAATTCCGGTGTCATGTGTATATATACTTCTCCACCCACAGGCAGTAATGAATTGGTGAAATAATGACTGTCTCCTAAATCACAGCCAGCGAGCACTCTGTCCAGAGAAAGCCGGACTCACCAATGTTAGATTTTGAGATTTTGCCTCTCTTGTCCGCTTTGTATTCTCTGGTATAAAGCGATCATAGACTGACCGGCTATGAGCGTATTGTGTGCAGTTTACTGATGTCATGTTATGTGATTTCTGGGTATTGAAGTTCACATTTTTCACTTACCTCGCTGCCATTTGGGGCTGCCAATGTGCAAAGTTGGTAAACTAAAAGTTAATTGCCAGGAAGAATTAAGAGAGCAACCTGGCACTGCCAATTTTATTTTGGTTTTTGCAAGAGGTAGATACTGATTTCAAGCCCTTTTGTTAGTGCAGTCATTTTTTTGTCTCGTCACAAATATTCACCTGATTTGTATAATGCACATGGACATAGAGCTGTGACTTAAGTGCTTTGGGAGGATTTGATGGTCTCTGGAACTCCATTGTCGCTCTTTGTTTCCTCAGGGAGGACCATGATAACTACAGGCGGAGAGAGCCCTACACTTCTGTACGGGACCGTTCTCCTATACGGAGGGAAGGTCAGCCACCCATACCTGTCCGTACAGGATCAAACACCAGCAGTAGGAGCTATTCCCCTGACAAGGACAAAGGCTACACCTACCAGCAGCTCCAGCAAAGGCGTAAGTCCTTAGTCATCTGTGGATGTCAAATAGCACAAGCTTAGGATTTTGAAATGGAAAATAACATAATTATATTACAACAAAAATAATAATAACCATTACACGTTTGTTTGAATTTGGTCTCTGTGTTTGTATGTGTATCACTTGTCAATGTTTTGATTGTACATGTTATTTTCCAGGATATGAAGAGACTTGTGGCCATAACAGGGAACTTGGTAAGTTTCTAGAGAAAGGCATTTCACATGGGCTTAGTGGTCAGCACAGCCTAAGCCCACTTCTTCTTTTTAATTGTGCCTGATATTGTGTTCCAGTGATGGAAAAGTACCACAATTAAATAAATAAAATAAAGCTAAATAAAAAAAAAAAGAATAAATACAAAAATTGGAATAAAAGGTAATGCAATATATAAACAGATACAACTAGAAAATAAACAGAGACAACTAAAAACAGATGGAGCTTTACATAAAGGTGTTTATATAAAAACATAAAAATGAACGCACTCTCCTGCTCTGACTTCCACCTTTTGCTTTCTAATATCTGTTGTGGAACTAGCAATAACGGACCTGGCAATCTGACCTGCTGCCCGAGTGGATAGTATGTCTCTGAACTCCCTGACACTGTGATTGGCCGCTGCAGGCGAAACCTGAGAGAGCATGGCTAATGGGAGCGCTACAGTGGAGTTGTGAATTTCCTCCTGTCTAATCAAAAAATTGCATCAGTGAAAAGTTGGAATTATGCAGAAGAGCGACATGGGGAAATTGAGAGTGCAATTTTTGTCCCTGCAGCTGTCATAGCTTGTGCAATGACAGCAATACAGATCAGTTTCTCATCTTACTGAGACATGTAATTATATGTCTAAAAGAATTAAGCCATTCTAAGTGAAGCATCTGTTTTCAGAGGTGGTGTGTAATATGAGGGGTCAGGGTGTGCTGGAACACGTTAAGATGTTAATTACACTCACACCATGCACACTGTTAGAGGCTGGGAAAAGGATAGCCTTGGTTTATTGAGGTGGTTTGGCTTTCGATTCAGGGTCTGACCTTTTTCTTCAGTGAGAAAGCAGTTTACGCACTGACTTAACAGATGTCTTCAAAATCACCTTGTCCGTCATTTTACATGCTTTCTGTTCTTTTGTGACTTCTCACAGGCTTTAGAACTTTAATTAGCAAAGGTGAACCAGTGAAATTTATGGCTTCACATTTGCAAAAGCTTGTTTTTGAAGTGATCCGAGATGGTCAGAATTATTAGGCTGAGGGAAAGGAGATTGGACAGTAATTTCTCCAGTGTTAATGCTTTGATTTCTAACATGTATAAACATATTAATGTTCTGGAAGCCTGGTATCCATGTTGTACCCCCCTTTGAAGATGCAATAAAACAGTGAGAAAACAGTTGTCCCTCCCACCTCCACCCCCATCTGGAACGCTAATTAGGCCAGCACATCAAAGTACACAGAACAGGGTTTTTGGTGATAAGGAATACTCACCGGGCTTAGTGATACACATGGAGGCTCTGTACAATGTCTTTTCACAAAATGTTGGTGATAATGTATGATGCTGTCAAACTCTCTGTTATGTCTAGGCCGTCTTAAATATTGATATAAATTATTTGTAAGCACTTCAGCAATAATGCATTAAAGCCAATAAACAACAAAACTGGCAAGCATGAATTGAAACGGTGTTAAAGAAGAATAAAATAGGGAAATTCAACAAGAATAAGATAGGTGAAACAAATTACAAAATGCAAGCCTTAAAGGACAATGCCAGTTATTTTTAACGAGTAGATCTTTTCTCTTTTTGCCTTGACAAGAGTTCAAATCTCAAACCATTCTAGTGTATCGTTGCGTATCATATTTATCGCTATTATTTTTGGTTGCATATTTTGTGCTGATTAATCACTCATCAGCTTTCCTTATATAAAAGAAAGTCTTCCTATAACAGCTCAAAAATGAACACTTGAAAGAATGAAAATACTACACTAACCTCAGTGGTGAGGCATTTTTTCTGAAAATGTGTGAGTGTGTCATAATGTAGCCTCAGCTCCCTTTTGTTCTTCCAAGATACTGTATTGAGGCACAAAGAAGAAATGGAATGTCACAAGTGAATATAGATATTATGGCCAGCATAGCATTTTTGTCAAATGCTGTGATTTTCTTGGATTTTCAAGGTCTACAACTCCTATCAAGGCAAAAATCACATACATGTACACACGGCTATTATCCTTTACCTATCCCTATTAATCCAGATCAAGATTTTGCAATGAAATCCATGCTGATGTACAGTATGTGTCATGACATTTTCTTCCCAGTTAATAAATAGGCATCAGAAGGATTGAATGAAATCCAGTGAATAAGCTAGCTGTGGCATTCCAGTTGCTCCCGGCTGACATATGCCCTTGTTAATGCCCCTGATAGGGGCCACAGCTCAGACTATTGTGGCAAGATACATTTGGGACTAGCCATCCGTCATGGCTCAGTGCAAGTAGAGTGGCAGCACAGCATGCCCAGTGTGCTCGATAAGAAAAGAATGCAGCCTGTGTGCCCATTGACCAGCTGCCTGTTGGCAGTACCTCAGTGTAGACTTCAGGTTGTTAGCCTTCTTAGATGACTCCTATGTAAGTTAAATGCAGTTTGCATTTTCAAACAATACTTGGATTGTGTAACTCAGTATATTGAATATTACAGTCACTGAACAAAGCAATGAACTTATTAAAATACAGTTAAATGAAATGGTCCACTATCCAAGACCGCTTAAGTGTTTGCATAGAATTTTGTTAACAGCAGTCAGGCAGGTCTTTATTTCTGCTTCATTACACATTATTGAGTTTCAATATATAATCTGCATTGTCTATGCTAAAAAAATTATTTCATTTGCATAGGCTCGACACTCTCCGCTTCTCTTTAATTTGCAATTCATGAGCATCTGCTCCTATGCATCTGTTACTAATCATTTGAATTACTTATTATTATTATTATTATTTTACCACAGATTTTGTGTGGCTATAGGTATTGTAACACTACCTGTATATTACCAGCTTTTCCTTAGACAAATGTATGGTCTTTTGAAGATGGTGGGAACAATCAAAATTTATTATTTTATCTTTTATCTAGACTTATACTTGGTAATGATATTTACCTTTTAGCAGCCACAAATATTGGGTGCATTTGTACTGCACATTGACTATTAACTGTGGAACTACCTCCAAGTTTCACTGGGTGTCTCACAACCTGAGAGCCCTGTAGTTAGTAGGAAAAAAAATCACAAGTCCAAGTGTTTTTAATTTTACCTTGGCTCTGTCTCATCGCCATGGGAGATTCCTTAAATAAAAACAAACATCTACAACTTGGCCATATTTGTTTTTTATAGACATATTGGAGCCGGCAGAGCACAATATTTCAATTTAGCCACAGCTGAACTCCTCGACCACTATTGTGTGGGAAGCTCCAGCAAGAGAGTGTAAAATAAACAGCGATTTATACTGTTCAACTGCCTCATAGCGTCTTATCCTCTCCATTGTTCACTGTACAATAATAAGTGAGTGATTGCTTGGTGGCTCACAGTAGAACTTAAATGATTGTTCCCCAGTGTGTTTTTAATACAGAGCAAAATTAAATAAAGGAATGTTTTGGTGGTCCTGATGTGTTCTTTATATTACCCTGTTTTTTAATAATGTCTCCCCCTGTCCACAGTTCCTTTGTTTACTATAGGCATCTGAGGTTGATTGTCTGCTGGTTTGCTTACTGCTGTTTCCATTTCTCATGACTCTTTCTCCACAGATAAATCCAGCGTACTGACTAGCCACACTCTCAGCGACTCTGTGGACGGGTCTCCTCGCAGCTCAGTATCATCAAAGGTAGGACCAGCATGTGAAGGCATTCTGAACCAGTATCACCATCACATTAATATTTTTACTAGGATAAAATACAGAAGCACCTAGTGTTTTTAAAGGCTGGAAAAATAAATTTGCTTTAATGTGAGCAGTCTAGATACTAGTAACTTCATAAAATGACTCTCTTTCCATTTCCTAATCACAACCGCACCTGTAGAAACACAAATTTATTGCCCAGCATGGCAAATGGAATCTGCCACAGATTGTTTTTATGTGATTCACTGTAGTGCCCACAAAACAGGGCATGCGGTTCATGGCCGTTATAGTTCCCTTTTTCTTGTGGTTTGACATGGGCGCGATGAACGTGGAAATGTTCATTAAGTGTGTCCCACTTCCTGGGATGGAAGGATGACAGTCCCAGGACTTTGTTAATTGGGGAAGGGGGTGTATGAAATCTTAAACTTACTTTTTTCAGCTGTTAATCAATGTTCATGGCAATTTTATGTTGAAACACATCCATCCTAGTCATAATCACAATACATCACATACTTATTTTTTCCTGGATTTTCTGTGCAAATCCTGGCTGCATAGTGGTGTTTTGGTGATTTACAGAATTTGCACTCACCATACATGTTACAATCTGTCCCATTTGCCCACCCTTCCCCTTTCCCTCCGCTCCTTCATGCTGCATTTTTCAAAATCACGCAGTAGGTGGAGAAAGGCTCAAAGTGAGGGTATCGTGACTCTTTAAAGTCTAGAATAAGATACTGGAATAAAAGGAAATAACATATTTTCTTTGATTCAGGCCCATGTAGGTTGTTATGTTTCCTTTAATTGTGATTGATGCATTTGTGTCACAGGCTTTTCACTTTCATCTTTGGCTGTCAGGATCCTTTGATCAGAGAGATGTATGTGGCAAAGCATTTCTGTTTACTGTTGACATGCTGCAAGCATAATGAGGCATGTGCAGAAACAAGAGCACAACACCAGTAACAGAGCAAAGATGGCTCTCTTCAACTTTGTTACAGACTTTGAAATCAGAACCAGTTTCTAAACCTGGTGACCTGAGCTCTAACCCTTAACCTTTGGCCTGCCAGGAAAACCCCCCTGCATCTGTAACGGAGTCGGAGGAGGCGGTGGCTGCGAGCACGGAGCCAAAGACACCAGAGGAAGACTTCAAGGCCCGCCGGGCGCAGGCCATTGCGGCTAAAGCTCTGGAAATTGAGACGGTAATGAGATTTACTCGATCAGACGCCACAACTGCTGTTAATTCTCCATTATACTGACTGGGTGTTGGTTTTGCCATAACTTTACGCCAATAACTTGTCTCCATTGGCTTTATTAAATCTGAATCCTTCTCCATGAGGATCGGTGGGTTTCTAAATATTCTGTGGCCAGATACACATATATTTGAGAAACATGTAACTTATTATTTTGGTGGAGAGAAGGAGGATGAGTCGGCAGAAAAGTCCTAAGCACCTCAGGTTGTGACGCTTCACATGGCCTGCTATTTGGATTTGCGCTGCTTTTCCTCCCCTTCAACACACTACGCTACAGTACCACTTATCTGTTCCCGTTAAAGCAGGGCGGGAAATGCCCTGCAGGATGCAGCCGGCCCACCCACAGTGTGGTACGTCTCTTGGCATTAGCACACACATGCTTACACTGCCATTTCTAACCAGTCTACAGCTGTGGTGAGCGGCAAGAGCCTCTACTGTGTCTTTACAGTAACATCTGCCCCAGGCTCAGCTAAACACACACTGATCCATCACTGCCATGGAAGGCCAAGCTGACTAGATCAAGTAGTGTGTTAATGCTTGGGCAGGAGCTGGTGTGGCGAAGACGTCCACTGACTGATTTAGAGTGACGGCTCCGATCCACAACATTTCCTCAGCCCGCACTATGAGACAAGCCTGTCACACACAGCCACCAAAAACCTTCACTTCTCCATCCTTTGTTGTAACCGTTTAAAAATAGGCTCTGAGACCACTGAGACTGAACAACGAGGTCTAGATATATACAGTACTGTGCAAAAGTCTTAGGACCCTAGATTTGTTATATACATTTCTTAGGAGTCTTAGATGTTTATTTGTTTTCTGCATTAGTGTGTCAGTAGACTGCTGTTTATTGTAAATTTTTGATATTCAGAAACTTTTAATTTCATTAGTTTTGAAAGCATCTTCACTTTATGGATTTCTTTGACATATGCCTAAGACTTTTGCACAGTACTATACAACTCTGTCAGGATTTGGCTGCTTCAGTTAGGAGTGGATTTGTCTCATCAGCGTAGTTCACTGCATCACTGGGTAGGCTAAGAGCCTGCTGTGATACATAATTTCTATGATTGTTTCAAAAGGGAATCAGAAACCCCAAACATAAATTATGCTCTGACACAGTAAACATTCCTGCTTGGGTGCTGCCTTTTTTTACATTCATAACATCTTTCAAGTTGTTAAATAATTCCATTGCAGGCGTGATAAATCGCAGTTGTTTTGTAAACCTTTGTCACAGTACCTCATTCTCTTTGAGTTTGATGCCACTGCTGACCAGTGAAGCAGTTGATTTGTTATCCTCTAATCAAGCAGGGGATTAAACAAAATACATCTGAACATATAATAAGAACAACAACATATAAAATCAGAAAATAGCCATTCAGTACTTAGCTAAGTTCCTGGGAGTGATTTTCAGAGAAGTTCATTCATCATCTCAATCAGTGCAAATGAAACATATCCATTTCAACTATTAGCCCCTCCATCGAGAGGTCCGGTTTGCAGCTTGAGTGATTAAAATGGCTCTTTTAATATCCCCTAATGTGTACCAGCCCTCCAGTCATTACCCCACTTCCCTTATTACGAAGGACCCCTGCCTGCATCGGCGCTCATTTGAACAGAGCCCCACTAAGTGTCCATGTGAGAGCCGTATGTATAATCTCAGGCCCCTAACGCCCCCCTTCCTCCACCCTATATCCCAACACACAAACGCACACTCCTGTCTGTACCCTCATAATTTGGACCTCCACAAACATCCGATCTGTGTAGAAGCCCACTCTAAGGCCCTTAGTGCTGCCGTCTCTCTGGGGCTCCAGCCCGTCCTGTGTGGCCCTACAGTATCAGGCTGTGGGATCAGTCCATGGCTCCCACTGCAGTGAAGGAACTTAGGCAGAACCTCCCCACAACCTTTTCTCACAACACACAGAGCACGCTCAGGTCAAAAGCACCCTTCCTGTTTGTTCAAGTAACAAGGGAGCGGTTTTGAGAGAATAGCAGTCTGTTTGAAGACACTCCACCATTCCGCAGTAATGTAATGACTTGAATGTGGAGTGACGCTCTTCCTCTCACACAAATATACTCCTGTGCACAGTCCTCTAAGCTCCAGTACCATCAAGGGAAATCTTTTAATTTGAGTTCAGAGTTCATTGCAAGGCCTCTTTTTCCACCCTTTTCCTCTTCCTACTTTGAAGCTTTAAAGTGTATAAAACGGCGTATATGGGACATAATGAAGTGAAAATGTAATCAGTGTCAACAAAGGATGTAGCTTGGGAAAAGCTTAGGGAAGGTTTTGTTTTGAAAGATGGCAAACATAATCAGGCCTAAGTGATTAGAGGGGCGCTGGGTTGTGGGACACACACCACATGCTTTTGTCTCATTTAGCCCATGTTTCCTCTCACATCTTCAAACCTGGAACCAATTTTTGCTTCCCCGCAATAATGCCCAGAGATAATCAAAATGTTTTCCAAAGGAGAAATTTGCACTTACAAGATGGTTTGGAAAGCCACCTGAACTTAGAGTTGTAATGATAAATTAAGGAACAAAGGTTCAGAATAGCCTAAGAAGGCTAGACAGCATGTATGTAGGCAGGGAAGCCAGCCTGCGTAGTTGGAAGAAGTTGACCCTGGGCTTAGTTGGCCACACGTGTCGTGAGTCTCTCACTTCCTTGTGGTCGGCACTGAAGACTATCATTATGTGGGGCCGTGAATTCGCTTGACATGATCTGCAGACATTAAAGCATCAGGCTGAGTCCAAGGAGGTTTAAACATCTCCCACAGTCGGGGATATTTCTGTCAAGAGTTCTCGTCATTCTCATGATTTTCTTGACTTTTCCTCCCCAGTGTGTGCACAATGCATGCTGTTGTGGTACAGTTTATCCAAGCTTTCAGAAAATGGAATGGCATGGATAATAACCTGTATTCCTTTAACACTCAAACTCTTGTGAAGACTGTATTTAGTCTTTGTCAGTTGTCTCGCTGTAGCCCAGTACCATAATATTGGATACATGAACGCATCTTTTTGTCCTAACTGGAGCGCAACAGTGTTCCGACCTGTGAAGCGCAGAATGTGGGTTAGGGATGCGGGAATGAACAGATAGCTGTGCGTCAACTATCTGAACATGCTGTAGCTAGTCAGCAGGGGTATTATCAGGCTGGTACGGAGAGAGTGAGTGTGAGAGAGAGCGAGAGAGAGTGAGAGATAGAAGGGGAATGCAGGAGAACTTCAGACATCTAGGGGCTGGAGGCATCGCAGATTTTTAGCTTTGCATTTAATTAGCAGGTAGAGCAGAAAATGGAGACCCCTCATTTTCTCCCTCCTGAGAGCATGGTGGAGTGTGTATAATTTCACTTAACCTTACCTAGCCCACTCCAGTCACAGACACACATACAGTACGTACACACTTTATGTGCACCTGTGACTTTTGGACTGGAATTCTCAACAGAGTCGATTTGGTCTAAAATGGGTGGGATTATTAATAGAAGAAAGCAGTTTAGCCCTGAAAAATCTTGACAGTAGCATGGCTCACTTACGTCAGCTGCTGGAGACCTGTTTTTTCGCTTGAGTAACGCAGTGAATGTTCCCATGTGGTGAACTGTTTCCATCCTTATTGTTCTGAGTTAAATGTCATATTATTGTTGTCCTCCTTTTCTTGACCTTTTCCAGTTGTTGGGAGTCTTGTCCCACCCAAATGAGCTACCTCGCTCCCAGAATTTGGTCTCAGAGTGCACCTTGATAGTGGCTATATGGGTAATTTAAAGTTTCAAATTTAGGACACTGGAGGATACTGTCTTGTACCAAACTGTCTTTAAATATTATACAGACTCTCATTCCCCCAATTTTTCCTTTCTCTCCCTGATAATAGCACTCATGCACCTTACCATGTCAAATCTAGTATACTACCTTATTGCAGACACTTTTTATTGCTTACAACCACCAAGAAGCATCATGAAATTGTCAATTAACAGTCTTGTCACAATCATTCAATGGTTTTACAAATGTTCTTGTGATCAGCACACACAAAATGATGGGTACACGATCATGAGTCAGCCTAGATGCACATGATGTTGAAGTAACAACATTTGTGGTTTTAAATTTCCCCATAGCTGACAGGATCCTGGAATATAGCCGTATAACCGGTTAACCTCATATCCTGCTCAAGGCTGGACATTGATTGAAGTTGACAGGCAGCAAGTTTCTTTACGCCTTGAAAGTTACCAAAGCTGCTAAGTTTTTTTATTGTTTTTTAACTGCATTCAAGACACAGACAGACAGTATCAGATAATGTCACTATGTTGTTCTCCAAAAAAAAAGGCCTGTGCAGCCCAGATTCCTAAAATGGCTGTGCGGTCTGAACATGACACAGTTATACCTCTAAGGAAGCTGGAACCATTTGATTAAATCACTACTTTGAAGAAGTAGGTCACATCTCTTGCCACTTAAGTAAAATTGATGTAAAGAATGACTGTTTTCCATCTGACAAAGTGATTAGTGCCAACTGTTCCCAAAATAGTAAGCTTTGTCCACTGGAAAAATGATAGATACATATTTTATAGATATTATGATAAATGTTTTTTGTAGATAAAAAACATTTGTGCAAAATAGACTTCATGTTTCAATTATTAACTAGTAATGGAACCACGGTTTGATTTCGTATTTGTAGTGACTGACAGAGTGCAGCCTTTATGTTTTTTTTTAAGCATACTTTTATTTATTTTAACTTATATTGAGGGGAGAGGGGAGCTGGGCAGGATTAGCTGAACCCTGGAGGACCCTGCTGTCCCAGACTGCTCCTTGACTGTTGGGCCACTTGATAGGCTGGTGTGAAAGTTAGACCAGACCTTGCCCTCTAGGAGGCATCAGCGCAGGGCCCCACATTGAGCCTGTTCGCCCCAGGTGATAAAGGTCTAGTGAGCTTGCACCTGGGACACTAATAAAGAAGTTAACAGCCGTTTTGGGTAGGCAGTAAAATGTGAGCGGGACGTGAGAGCTTGTTACAATGTGGTGTGAAAGAACGCTGCAGACCCACTAACATACTCTGACACCTCGGCTCCCTTTTGTTTCGGGCGGACACACACTTGCATGGGCTCGCACACACACATTCACACACCTGTTTCATGGAATACACCTACTTGCCAGGACTGGGTTCATTAAGTTCACAGTTTGGCGTTGGTATGATGAGACCAGGTCTGGAACATTCACAGCTTGTGTTCTGGATAGGACTGCTCTTTTTTTAGTGATGTCAGTTTTAATGTTTGCTCTGTGGGCTCTTATGAATAAAATGTCATTTCCTTTTATATAAGTTATGTATGCTTCATTTTGTCATAATGAATATTAATGAGATTCCTGACGTGATTGGTTTTTGTACAGCTGTACAGACAGGACTGTGAGACGTTTGGCAGAGTGGTGAAGATGTTGGCGGCTAAGGAGCCCAGTTTGGACAAAATGCTGCAGACCCCACTGACAGAGAACCTGTTGGAGATCAAGCAGCGTTGCCTGGACGACCTCAAGCACTTCATCAAGGAGCTGGACCAGGTCATACAGCAGCCGGAGGCCTCAACGTAAGAAAAAAAATGTCCATCTGAACATGTCAGTGAAGTGACAAAGTATGGAGTCTTAAAAATCTCAATTTAAAACGACTGGGGGAAACAATGTGCCAGCTGGATAGGCTAATTTGACTTTTTTTTCCAATGCACTTTGACTTACAATATCATGAAATAAGGCACACCACTCCACTGGTTTGCATCTAACTTGATTCAAGAATATTCTTTGAGTTAGAGTCATATGTATTGGAAACAAGTGAAAATATATTGCATCATTGGCAGTTTTTTTTCTCTTGTTTTAGAAAAAATTATTTTAAGATTCAAAACTAGATTAAATGACTTGTTGAAATGGACATTTTTACAGTGTACTAGAGGAGGGACGTCTGGAGGGAGATGTGTTGATTCAAGTTTAATCAACCTATAATTTCTATGCATGCCTGAACAGTCCAGTTTTCAAGCCGTCTGTTGGATTTGGTGGAGTAGTTTTCATTATTTTCTAATAGTTTAATCATACATTGAGGTCATTTAAAAAAGACGGTAGAAACGGTAAAAAAAGGTAGAAAGGTAAATTAAACAACAGTTTGCCTTACTGTGATCTCAAGATTCTAACAAAGTTGTTTACATTCAGTTTGACAGTTTGACCTACATACCCAGGTTGAGCCCAGACTACATTTTAAAGTAAGTTAAGTGAAATGTTTGACTATTCACCCAGCTAGAGGCTTGGCCATAGTATTGCTGAATCATACTGATTCAAACTGTTCTATTTAGGAATAATAACGAGGAATAAAAGTATTCGATAATAAAGCTTTTCTATCATAACCGTTCTCTCAATCTTGATACTGATATGGAGAGAATGGTGCATCCAGTATCTGTATTTCTTAAGTGCAACTAATGCTAACTATCACACAAGTATTTTGCATTATGTTTTTTTCTGTCCGCTCTTTTTATATTAACAAGTTTCATTTTTGTGTTTAGATTATACATTTTTGTCTTGTTTTGACTTACAAGTGAAAAATGTGTGTAAGTGAACAATGTTTTTAGATTTTCATATAGAATTTTGTTGTAAATAAAAGTTACAAGGTCTTTAAAGTGAAACATCTTTTCTCCTGTGTTTTGATATCTATCTCCCATTAGTTACATTCAAGCAGAAAAAAAAGCACAAAATCATGATATATATTTTATTACAATTATCACTGATCTTAGCCTTATATTCCAGTTTGTACATTTATACAGATTACAATGATTTGTTTACAATACAACATGACCCATAAATAGACCACTCAATCTGGCCCTATAATACATACAATATTCCTCTTGTGTTCGGGCTGCACTAGCCTGGAAGAAACACACTTAAAGAGCCTGGGTCACACTCAGTATGTCATTTATTTTTTTGACACCCTCATGGAAAAATGGCTCTGTACCAACTGCCACCAGTTTTATCTTAATGCCATTCCGCTACAAAGCATGTCATGAACTCAGGGGTATAAAAATAGCCATCTTGTTTTTGAACTCTACAATATATACATTAATATCTGCAATGTTAAATAATAATCTCAGTTTATCTCTAAATGATGCTTTATAAATATGCATTACTCTGAAATACTTTCTTTGTTACTTTACTGGCAGTTTGTAATGCTACAGAAGCGTACAGAAGAATCAGAATAAGGACTTTGTGTCTTATACAAACACGTTGGTAAATTGAGTGCTGTGTAAACATATACAGTACGTCCAGCGGGCAAGAATTTAAGCATTTAATAGCAAGCAGGTTGTTTTGGCATTTCAAACAGTGGCAATGAGAGGCAGAGGTGAGTGGCAGAGCATTACCCAAAGCTTATGATAAAGGAATAATGAGAGTCTATGAAATGATGCAGTTCTTCCCCTTGTGCCCCTTCTTCTTTTTGGACTTTGTCCGTGGGCCGTAAGGCGGAGAGGGCATGCCTGCCACAGGGCTGGGCAAGTCATCAGTGTAGTAGTGTCTATGGGGTCTGGGCTGGGGGATGGGCTGACCCAGGAAGAAGCCCTCCTCCTCAGAATCAGAGGAGGAAGAGGAGCATGTGGAGCACCAGTCATCATCATCCCCATACAGCCCCAGGAACCTCCCCATGGCCGGGCCCTGCAGGCCATAGTCTGACATGGCAGTAGGGTTGGGGTGGCTATGGGGGAGCTGGCCATGGAAGGCCTGGCCCTTAGGGCCATGGGCATTCCCTCTATGGTCCTCTTTGTAGGACATATGAGCCCTCTCCTTGGGCACCAGGTGAAGAGCGTTGTCAGAGCGAGACTTGCGGCTTCGGCGCCTCCTGTGGTGATGATGGTGGCGGCCAGAGCGAAGCTCCTGGTCCTGCTCCTCAAAGTGGTACACTCTCCGCCGAGTCCGTTCACTCATAGGGGGCTGGCGCACCGGCAGCTCGCTATAATGGCTGTTGTCCACCACGTCATCAGAGAATTTGACCTGCTGCGGCCTAGACTGGGAACGTGTCCTCCTGAGGGCAGGGACATGAGGGGGTTTGGCTCTCTCCTCTGGGAGAGGAACCTCCTCCTCTTCTTCCTCTTCTGGAACATTCTCCTCCACCTCCACCTCCTCCTGCTCAGATACAAGGCTCTTCAAGGAATTGGCACTTCTATGTAACATGGAGGAGTTGAGGGTTCCCATATTACTGGTTTTCTCACAGTCCTCTGTCTCCAGGTCATGGAAGTTTTGCAAGGAATACACCAATGACCTGTCTTTACCATCACCATCAACTGAGGCCCCTGAGAGAGGAGAGAGAAGAACATTTTTTTTTTAAATTGTTTGGATAAGGACTCAAATGACGTGGATCTGTATAGTGTATCTTAAATCAACCAATACCATCACATGAGATATAATATTAATAATAATATTATTATTTTTCTAAGATTTCAATTAATAATAATAAAATTATGTAATTTTTACTCACCAGTGATATTGGAGAGAGCCAATGAGTCCATGGAGTCTCGGACACTCTGATCAGTCTTCTTGAACTCGTCAGTGATACACTCTAAAGAGTCATTGTACCATTGCTGCTCCTCTCCCTGGAAGCCTCCTCCAGCTCCATGATCCAGCTCCAGCTCCTGGATCTTTCTGCTGCTCGCTGGGCCCGGGTGGCTACCATAGGCCGAGTCCCCTAGCCCGTCCTGTGACTGGGCCCAGTACATGTCAGCCTGGTACTTCTTACTGGCCAGACTCTGGCTCCCCCTTCCTCCTCCACTTCCGCTGCCCCCAGCTTTGGAGGACTCCTGCTTCACCTTGGCGTCCGTTTCAGTCATCCACAAATCGGTGGGTCTGGAGTCATCAGCCTGCTGGAAGACCCCATGTTCCCCAAACTTCAGCAGCAGTTGAGTCATGTAGTCTTCGTGCTCAGCCCACTCCTCCTCCTGGTCGTCAGGTGCCTCGGTCTCCTCGCCACGTCCCCTCCAGAAGCGCTCATCAGACAAGTTCATGTGGGCCAGCTTGTTGGTCAGGGTGTCATCAGCATTTCCACTGAAGCCGGGAAACTTATAGTTCACAGAGGGTGAGAAGAGGAGCGACTGGCGGCATTGGTCAGCTGAGCGACTGCTCTTGCCCATGCGCACGCTGCGGCGGGACTCGCGTGAGCGCGCTGACTGAAAGGCAGAGTCGGAGGAGTCAGAGGCATGGACATCTTCCCCCAGGCTGCAGGCTTTGGAGCAGTAAATACGACCCTGGCGCGGCAGGAAGGGACAGCCCAATAGAGAACTCTTACACTGGGCGCAGCTGAAGCAGCTCTCAGTGGCATGCCAGTGGAGCCCATCATAGGTCATCTGAGCATGATCCACACCTGGAAAAAAAGAGAGGGTTGGAGTAAATATGGAGATGGGCAGACAACCACGGCACACTTGGTTAAGTTACCAGCAAAATATTCTATCATAATTGGTCATGCTGGTAAAATGTAAAATGTATTAATCATAATGCCTTTCTGTTAACTGTATCTGATGAGCAGCATCTTACCGATGTGTTCTCCACAGGCCTCACAGTACTCTGCATAGAGAGATTCAAAGCAGCCGCAGCAGTATGGCCTGCCGTCCTTCATGATATAGCGCTGGCCCCCCAAAATTGTCTCACATTCAAAACAGGCGAAGTGCTTCATGTGCCAATGACGCCCCTCTGCCTCTGTGCACTCATCAGCAAAGATAATCTGTGGACACAGATGCAAACTGGATGAGATAAAAAGGCCATCTTTTGCTTTCATATCATCTATCTTCATTTATTTACTGAAGACAATGGAGAAATATGTGGATAAATGTTATTGCTAGCCTTGAGGAATTTCCCACTAAAGCCAAACCATATGTCAATACAGTAGATCTTTTTGAAAGACCATAAAACCACAGACTATGGATGTTTTTCCTCCACTACATTGTTTTCTCTCAGTATTTCAGTCTCATGGGCTCACCTCATCGCAGGCAGAGCAGCGAGGTTTGAGTAGCTCAGCGTGGTGCCTTCCACAGTGGATCTTTCCATCCTGGTAGAAGTAGATCAAATCCACCAGCAGCTCACTGCAAGTGGAGCAAGCGAAGCATGCGGGGTGCCAGCACATCCCGGGGCCCGCCCTGGAGGCAAACACTGCCATTTCTCCCCCGTTGATGTTCTCACCACACTGCAATATGCACGTGATGACACGGTTCATGATAACGCATTGAAAATTATACAATCTTACAAAATTCTGCATTAGCTGTAGTCTTGGAATAATCTGTGACAAAATCTGAATCTGAATTTTGCATATTTCAGTTCAACTATCAACACTTAATTAGGTAAACAATTGCATAGACATAGCTATGGTTTCAAGCCCAAGTTAAGTGCCCTTTTCCTAGTAATACAGCATGGCCCATAAAAACTAGGGTGTCATATGGCTGCTAAGTCCCTTCGCCCTATTGATGAGGGGGTAAATATGTGGCCCATCTGTGTTTGTCAGTGTACAGTATGAGGCATCTGTTGACGAGACGAATTATAGCCATCGGGTTATCCTAACTGCCAGTCCGGCTGATTTGTTTTTCTTTTCTAACCCCTGCCTGTGCGTCATGTGGGGACAAAAGCCTGTTCAAATCGACTCCAGTGACTTGGTACAAGCCAAGCCGTCAAAGAGGCGACCACGAGGAGAAAACAAGCCTTATCTGGGGGAGAGAGAGAGGATGGAGGTCTAGTGGAGAGCGGCAGTGGGACTATGTTTTGACAAGGTTTAATGGTCACCCTTGAGCTACTCAACGACCATTGTAAATAGTGACTGAAACGCTGTGCTGAGCCACTCCAAACAACTCAGCAGAGACAACGTTTTAGTCTGCATGGCTGCAAATCCATCTTGTGTTTAGGGATTTCTTACATAGCATGGCTGATACTGAGCTCTTTATTTCAACTCTTCCTCTGGGTTTTAGTTCAAACCGACTCTACGGATTGGTCAAATACCCACAGAGGAGATGCACAGAGGACAGGCAGCAAATCTGGTTTTCAGTACTGTGGTTCACAAACGCTATTGGATTTCAGGAGAATATGGGCCAGGTCCTTGACTTCAAACAACTTTATACCACAGTTGCTCTCCACTGAATATTTAAATTGGCTAACTGCAATAAGTGATTACAGTTATAAGTGATACGTGAAAGGGAACTTACATGTTCACAGACACTGTGCAGAAGATTGCGGGGCAGCAGTCTCAGTGTGCCCCTCCCCAGCGCTTCCTTCTTCCTCTGGACACTGAACATATGCAGCTCCTTCTTCTCCTCCTCACTGAGGGACTGGCAGTAACGCACCTGGGAAGGGAGGTGATTGGTTAGGTATGAGAAAGCCACTTTCAATTTTACACCATTGGAGTTCACTCTTTAAAAAGGGAGTAATGCTGATAAGGTCTTTACAGGCGCTGTGATGGGATTTGAATTTTGGAATTGGTCTAAATAACCTTTTGATATTACATTAACCGGAAAGATCTTGTAGTGAGTCCAATAGCAAGACTCCCTGTCAGTCACCAATAAAGGTTATAAAGTGAGTTAAGTATGAGAGAGGGCAGAGTGCATACCAGAGCATGTTGAACAAAGGCAACTCTTGACCCCAGCTTGCCCTTGCTACACCCCCCTACACATCTCCACCCACAGTCCCTGATTGAGAACCTAATTTTTACAACAGCCCTTTTTGATGTTTCCCAAAGCCTTAACAAGAGGGAAAGCAGACGTTTACACAAACAAGGCCTGTGTTTAGAGTGAAATCAAGAAGACGGGCAACAAAGGAAGAGAGACACGCAGCTCGGGCTGCGGTGCCACTGCGGTGGTGGCATCACATAAAGCCTCTTTCAGCCAGCGTCCCTCTCTCCCGCTGAGCCGTCCTCGTAAAAACCACTGCTATGACAGGAATCCTGCCGGTGGGGGCTCCCAGCAAACATCATAAAATCATCAAGTCAAAAGTCACATTGTGCCCACACTACAAGGCTACAAGATTGGAACAAAAATCCCCCAGTGTGATGTCAACGTGAATGCCAAGTGCTCACATTAGTGGGATGGCATGGAGATGGTGAGGCTGTTAACACTGTGGGTTTAGCGGGCAAGGACAGATACAGCTATTTAAACAAAATGGAGGGTGAGCAGCGGGAGCAATGGTGGGAAAATGGGCGCTGGGACCTTTGCTGTAACGATGGCTTAAATGAGACAGCCTGCTGGGATGAATTTTATGATACTTGCAAACACACACACACACACTCACACACAGATATTTTCCTACCTCATTATCATGCGGCGGCAGTTGGTAGAGGAGTTGTTTGATTCTGAACTTCTCTCCCGGACTGTTCACATAGGGGACCTTGTCCTCAGGCAGACAGGAGAAATATAACTGGACCTGGATAAAGCATGGCATGGAGTAAAGACATTAGTCACAGGAACACCATCTGGTAGGCCAATTTGGGATGCATCAAGACCAGGTAATACTTTTGGGTATTGGTACTGAAAAACAGCCCTTTTCTTCTGCCATCATAACAAAATCCACATATCACTCTTGTTGAGGAAAAAACTTTTTCTCCTACAATTTTCATGTTTTAGTTGAGCTAGTTCAGGTTCAAATACTCCTTTATAGACAGAGAAAGTATCACAACTCATGAAAGGACTCATGAAACCCACGAAAAATTCATGATACATTTTCAAAAATGCGTGGTCATCAATCTGAAAATAAGGCTGTTTTTCTAAATTCCTGAGCTTTTAAAGAGAATAATATATTATTGTTAAAATCTTGGACAGTCCAGTCAGTATTTATGAACATGAACAACTCGCTTCCAAGAAACCAGAGAACCAAAACACTAATTTGTGATGAGACACATTCTGGAACTGGTCCACTTACAATGTATGGGAGACTGACTTTGTGGAATCATTCAGTGTTTGCTTGAGTTTTTAACCCCCAAAGCAACTTTATTTTATAGTAGTGTACATGGTAGCGAAAATGTACCCATATCCTCAAAGTCTCCCTGGACACTGTGATAATAGCATTGTGAGAGTCCCTTTCTTCATAAATTTATACTGAAGAACTCAGAAGGAATAACAGGCCAAATCTGTTTTAGGGTGCCTTTAAGTAAGCCAAGGAGGTATGTGGGGTGGGCAAGAGGAGGACTTGTCATATGCTTGTCACTATAGGGACAGGACAAAGCTGCCGGTCTTGAAGTGTCTCGGTGGCACTTTGACCCTTGGGGCTGACCACTGAGGGCTAACCTTTATGAGGGAGGGGTCATTACAGCCGGTCAGATAAAGAGGTGGGATGTGCTTGTCTCCTGTGTTAGGGGGGACTTCCTGCTGCTTGGGCCGTCTAGAGGGGGGGCAACAGCAATTTACCCTGACAATCAGCCCAGCGTTTGCCCCCGCCATAAATTATGCACATTTTCATGCTGCTATTACCCCTCAGCTCCCTGGGGGCTGGGGAACAGTCAGCCATCACCCAGGCCCTATGTGTTTCTCCACTGTAATGATCACCCATAATACGTGGCCCATTCAGGGCAATGGCTGCAGTAAAGGCATTACAGTTGACCCACGCATTTCCACACAAAAGGCCTTGCGTGTTTGGGCTTTAGGGTTCTCTCTATTACTGCGACCCCCTTCTCTTGCCCATCACCCCCTCATTGCTTCCATGTGTGTTGTTTAAAAGGGGGGAGCGGTATGGAGAGAGACGGAGAAGAGGAGAGAGAAACACAGCGAGAAAGGAGAAAGAGACGTGGGGAGAGGAGGAAAAACTGGGCCTCCCCTGTCGATTTTGGGAAAATGCCACATCACACTGGCTGCCCTGCGGACATACGTAACAGCCCAGCCTGTGTTTGTGGAGGAGAGGGCCTGTTAAAAGACGGCCCCTCAAAGCCCGATCCTGCCAGCAGCAGCAGGCTCGACCCACTAAGTCCTCCTCTAACAGATCTCTGATAATCACAAGCAGACTTTGCTGTACCGCAGTTTGTAAATAAAAATACACACATCCTGCCTGTAAGTGGCTGTTGGGTAGAGCCTGACAAGTCTGCCTCAAACAAAAGAACCAAGCAAAACTTTGATGAAATATGTTGTCTGTCCCATAGGTGTCATTATCCAGAGACCCTAGTTAGCATGTTATTCAGTAATGTGCTGAACAGCATTTATCTGGGCCAGGAAATAGGCTAGGAGGGAGATAGAATCAGGTCAGGGCTGTTTTTATTCTCTATCAGGAGCATACACCATTACATCATTATGGTGATTTTGGGAAATAATTATTTGTGAAGCTATGAAATAGGTATACCACAAATAAAGAGAACAATCTCATATGTCTTCTTTGTAATACAGTAATGCCAATTCACTGTACAACACCTTCACCTTCAAGAATAGTAATACAATCTCCTGCTCACCTGTTCAGGCCTGAGGCCGGGCGGTACCCAGGCGTATTCCTCCAGGGCGCAGCCTGAGTCATCGTCGGAGGTGGAGCTGCGTTGGAAGCCGAAGGTCAGCTTACTGACTTTCTGCTCCATCATCAAGTCTCGCTGGCGCGTCCCACCCTGGTAGCCGGCCGCTGACACCGCCGCACCCACCAAGCTCATCAGACTCTCTTTTTACTGGATAGACAAAGCAAAGGATGGAGGGACAGAATGAGGGAGAGAGAGAATGAATAAGATAAGATAGAAAGGGATGGAGGAACAGAATGAGGGAGAGAGAGAATGAATAAGATAAGATAGAAAGGGACAGAGGGACAGAGGAGAGAATGAAGAATGTAGAGGAAAGGAGAGAGAAATGTGACAGAGAGGAAGGCAGGAGAGGATCGGGAGCAAGCAGAGAGAGAGGAGGAGAGATCGAAACAGACGAGAGAGCGAAACGTTAGTTAACAACCCATTACATCAACACATCCCTAACACAATGCTATCATCACTCCAACTCATCCGGTTCTCTCATTTCAGCGCCATTCCCATGCATGTTAACCACCAGCTGAATCACGCCATCACTGCCTCTTTCATGTGGGCTAGAGCCCCCCCAAAAAGCCCATTATGGTATCTGAGCAAGCTTTTCTTGGCTCTCCTCTGGTGATGAGTCTCCTACATAAAGACACTCATAAAGAGAACTATACCCTTTCACTGCCACTGTGGTAGCATGTCACCCATGTGTCCTCCTCATGTGGCTTTTGGGCATATAGGAGCCATTAGGAAATTCCAGAAGCTTCATGAGGTGACGTCCCAACTCGTTTTAGTGACAATAACAAGCAGTTAGCTACTCACGAAGATACAGTTAATGCAGAATTACTTACATCGACGCCCAGTCTGGGGCAATGTTGCATAGACCTCACATTCCTTTTGCATGCTGTAATTCGGTTTGCCATCAACACAAGCACAAAAGCGGCACCAGACACTGGCTGCCCCACACTTCACCTTATCTGCAGAGAACATGTCTGAATGAGCAATCATCATTTTTTTCCTGTTGAGGTGCTACTCTATCTATGCTATGTGTCCCAAGAGGGGCCAACACATGGGATCTGATGTTGGCTTGATCAGTGGAGCTCGAGGTCTGTATAAACACAAGCCTGGCCTTAGGGAAAACACAAACCCTGTGGATAAGACTGCCATATGGGGAATGTCCACAGGCCTGGTCTCTCCCTTCATCTCCCCTCTCTTCTCTCTTTTCTTTGGACTGTTTGTTTTCCAACCTGCTGCAGTGAGTGTCTGATCATCCTTTCATCTTTTGGATGGATAGAGCAACGCCAGACAGGTGAAGGAGGCAGAGAGGGAGGGATGGATGGATAGAGGGAGGGATGGATGGATGGGCTCGACTGATACTCGGTTGGATACTGACAATGGAATGGAGGGATGGAAATAGGGCTGGAAGATCAAAGACTGGCTCAACGTTGACCTATGTGTGTGCGTTTGACCACACACACTAGCACAAATGCATTTCTGCACATCCGCACACACACACTTTTCCAGACATACTGTAGTAGCAACAGAAATGGAAGCAAATGAGACATACAGTATGTCTAGTGAAAGACAAATTGGTGCATAGCTATTGCGTGTGGGATGGAAATGCAACGTGAATTGGCTGTCATGTAATTGTAATTGAAGAGCTAAAATATACAGTATATTGGCAGCACTTAATCTCCTTTATATACAAGTGTAACCTTAATTCTAACTAGGGACATATCAAAACTGCTTTGCCAAGTTGTGGTTTGACTAAGTGGCTTGAGTAAGCTGTTCCTTAAAATAAGGAAATGAGACTGAGTTCATGGGTTCGTACAGCAATTCAATTCAAAAACTTAATTTATCCCTTAGGGGCAATCATGAATCACCTTTAGTCACCATCCAAAACCCTAACTGTATTTCCTGAGCTGCCGAAAGCCTTGCAGGACCAAGCAGACATGGACATGATGAATGTGTGTCCAGTTGTGGTCATTTCTCACGGGCCAGGAGCTCTAACTGAGATCAAATGGGAGCCCAGCCAGTGTCCAGCAGCCTGGCCCTTACACCACCTCCCCCTCGCCTCCACCCCCTATGGCCAGCAAGGGCACAGAGAGACAGCTGAGAAAACCAGCCACACTTGACTGCAGCCTTTGAAGAACACAGGCGTGACAGTAGAGGGCCCGAAAATCTACGCTCTGCCCTGGAATGTCATATATGCATAGCTCCTGCGGCTCTCATGCGCACATAGAGAGGGAATGCACACATTTATGCTGAAGCAAACGTGGACACGTGTGCACACACATAGACACATGCTACTAAGAGTATACACACACATACACATGCCATAAACACCCTGACACCAATTGAAGCGTCAGCTGTACGCTCCTGTACCCTGTTTCTCGTTTAGTGACGACTCTTTCTGAGATAGCAGCGCGCCAAGCCCTCCTGTGGAATGATTAACTGCCCCACACACGGCATGGCAGGCCAGGCAGCTACTGGCTATTCATACCATCCCATCTCCCTCAAGGACAAGTCAGCCCCCATGGCCTCACCGCTATATCTCATGCCAACAACTGGCATGCCCTCCACAAGCCTGCCAACTCCAAGACCTCAAGACATAAGCGTGATGGATAGTGGCGGTGGTGGAAGTGGATTCTTGGGCTGTTTTTGGGATTCGTGACTGCATTGTGCCACAAAGTGTCAAGTCAGGTGGATTGACACCTCCCATTAAAACGCCTGTGATGTCTTGAACAATGGTGCCTTTGTAGGGGAATAAACTAAAGGCTTGTTCCATCAGGAGCCTGTTTATCTCCCTTCAAGTCTTTTTTCTTTCTGAAGATGTGGTGTGTTATCTCCACATACATGACAGTTAAAGCCATCAAACCCAGATAACCTGTCTTCAGACGAGAGAGTGGGGTGAGAAATAAGACACTCTCTTGTTCTATTCACATCTATTGACTTGCAAATGAGACCAAAATAACCTGCAAAAATGTGGCCTTGTTTGAGAGCAGCTTGGGTTTCACATGGGAGATAGCTAACTATAGGCAGGTTCAGTCAGGAGCCAAGAGACTCTGACTTCACTACCTCACATTTTATCAGGCACACACTCACTCATGCGCTACATTTGTTAGAAAGATGTTTGCTTTCACATGTTGGCCAAGTCTCCTTGATGATGTCTCACACAGCCAAACCTGACTCAGAGGAATGTCAGGCTTGAGCTTCAGCCAGGCCCACAAACAGGAATACAGGATGTGCAGTGCTTGGTGTTAGGCATACAACCACATCTGCTAGCATGCTAATTTTCCCCTTAATGTCATGCAGTTCATTTCCTCTGACTATGCCCAGAACACTTCCCTAACCTTTTGAATGACAGAAGCATTGAGCCATCTAACTTTACCACGCTTATACTGACTTGCCAACTCACTGATTCATCACTTGTGCTGGCTTTTAAAGTTTTTCTCCTAACAAGGAACCTATGGTTTGCAAGGTTAGTTTTCAAACTCCCCCATCTCACTGTTCCCCTCCTCCTCCCCTGCCCTCCTCCCACACTAGCCAGACCCCTGCAGTCCTGAATGTTTAACAGCCCCTCTCTCTTTTGTAAAGGTGCTTGTTAACATGGCTTTGGGAGCTCCGGGCCTGCATATCTGACTGATCTGCCCACAGAGGGCCAGAGGGTTGGGGGGGGGAGCGGGATTGGTGGGGGTGTAAGGGAAAAGGAGTGGGGTGGTGGGGGTAGTATCAGACTGAACCTAAAATGGGGTAACTGACATGTCTGAAAATGTTAATGTGTCTTGTTCCACAAAAGAGAGGAAATTTAAGTCAAGGCAAGGGTGAAACAGTGACAGAGGGAACCACGAGGTATACATGTTTGCTTTGAATGGTTCCTAGTCAATGAATAGAGCTGCAAAGTCCCACTAGACCATATTTACAATGAATGAAGAGGCCATGCATTCTTTCATAAATTAAAAGTGAACACAGACTTCTGTAGTCTTGTAAAATAGAAGCCGTATATATATTCCAAGAAATCTCTATAACAAGCTTGCTAAACTGATTCAATAACCACTGATTTGTATTCACTGTTTAAAAACACTTCTGTACAGGCCCAACATCATGTGTTCACTACAGTGTATGTCATGTCAATGCAAACCTCTCACAGGACCTCATACTCTGACTGATCAATAAATACAGTGGCCAGTGACATTTTTAAAGAGTATTCAACAAGACTTTAACCTGAGCCCTCCAAATCCAGACACTGCAGCCTTGGATTAACAACCCTTGAGAGAGAGAGAGCGCACAGGAAAAATAAGCAGCTTCTGGTCTGAATTACTGTCTATATTCCTCTAGGAAGTGGATGATGGACATGCACACAACCCAACACAGCGCTCTCTGTCAGTTTGGACCGGCCCAACATGTTTGACTTGGCTCATGCTAGCCCAGCAATGCAGGATAGGCTCTACTTGAAGAGAAAACAAGATATTCTGTTCAAAGTCACTGCCGTCTTGAGTTTGAACTCTGACAAGTCTGTTTTGCTGTCGGACAAGATATTGCTCAACTTGAAAAATACACAGCATATTGTTCCAATCCCAGTACACACCAATGTCTAATGTCATATGTTATATCCTTTGTGAAAAGTGATCTATGACAATCGAGAATGCAAAAAGTGACCACTAACTTCATCATACTGCAAGGCAGCTCCGATTTGTCGGACACAATTGGATCCTTGTGTGAATCAGCGGCCTCACATGTAAACCTACGGAAATCACTGTTTAAAGGTTAAACTTGTAATCGAATTATCCTATAAACCGAGTATTCTAAAACGATGTACAGAAAAACACCACAGAAGACATTCATTCATGGTATTTCTTTCCACAGAAGATTTGAATCCAATCAGCTTGAAAATGCCTGGATGGAAATGCCACTGGAAAATCCGAGTACCATTGACAAGAGAACCAGAGAGGAGCTTATTATATGTGCAGTGTTGAGGTGCTAGATGGCTGGAGTTTGGTCAGCCTGTGGAGGCCTCCCTCCGTGGCTGAGGGGTGTTTTTCCAAGACCAAATGGATGGGAGTGACATCCCCACAGAGCCCTGCACTCATAGAGAGACCACCTGCATGCACTGGCCGTCCTGAACTACAACCCAACACACACACGTGCTGCTGTCACACAGTTGACATCAAACACATTTGCATCCCTCTGGATTCAGTCGACCACTTGTGGTCATACTGTACAGGGGATCTAAAATCAACTCTTTGAATACTAGCACCCTTCAGACCACCTCAAAAAGAAAAAAGAAATAGTTCTGAAGACAGACTTGGAGTTGAGCCCGGATCAGAAGTAGCAGAGCATTTGGAATTCCATCTATGCTTTACTTAATCATACTTCATGATGTGCTATATGGCTTTTCATGAATCATGCAATTTCCTAATGAATAATTCAACTGTTCTCCCCTTAAACTGAAAATATGGGACAAACGAAATAATCAAAGCGATTTCATCTACACGTCTTGACTGAACAAATCTACATTACAGTGCAATACACTCACATCTCCAGTTCCTACAGCAATTGTTTTTTAATTTTATTTCAAGCCTCACTACAACCTAGGCACATTCCACTGAAAAACAGATTACATCTACTCCAGTCAGTTCCCTTCAGCAGATCCCAGGAGTCTTACCTCTGTGCAGGGGAACTCTCCTGAGGCGAGCTGGAAAAGGATCTTATCACCACTATATCCAGTCCTAGATTCTGCTCCAGCCTCTGGGCTCCATGTCTCCAGCCTTTCTGTCTCAATATGCCTGATCCTTCCTGCTCTAAATCCAGGACAGCAGCACACAGCCTACTCTAGCAGAGCTGTCAGCACAGCAACTGCCCATATCAAAGCTGAGACTGTAAAAATCAGGGAGATGTGTGTCTGAGTGCGTGGGAGAGAGTGTTTGAGAGGGTGTGTGTGTGTACATGGAGGAGCCCAGCCAGATGGCCATCCCACCCCTGTTTCTCTCACCCTCCACACCCCCCTCCCCCTTCCCCACCCCCCCCAGCCCAGCCCTCTTAACCCCAGCCCGGCCCCTTAACCTCAGACCAGCCAGTCAGGGCAAGGCATGGCAGAGCGAGGCGTCTCTCCTCCGGTGACCCTCCCCTCGTACTTCAAACATGCTTCCACATGAGAACCATCAGTAAAAGCTGCAGCTCAGAGGAACTGCACTTAAGGAGCACATCAGTGATGCCACAGCTCAATTTACCGCACTGACCGCCCCATAGCCACAAGAGCTTTCGCATGACATTCTTCTTTCCTCTTCCCTATCAATGGCTCAAAGATGTGGGGAAGGTGGTGAACGTTACAGTCTGGCTTGGGTTTATCTGGTTTGTGTCTCTTCTCTAGCGTGATAAAATGTCACTTAGTTACAGAGAGCTGTTTGCTAACTACAGCTTTTTAATTATAGAGTGTCAGCTTGAGTGAACAAAAGATTTTTTTTTCCATCCCACTATGAAAAACTCCCTACCATCTGCAATATCCTGGATCAGCCTCAAATAATCCTCCACCCTATTGACCATCCCAGTTAGCAATGATGTCAGCAAGTCTATTCCAATGAGACCAGCTATCTGGTGAATCAGCAGGCCTGTTAACATATGAATCACAGATAAAAGCTCTATACAAAAGAACTACTTCCACTGGGAAGCTGTATTATCAGCTTAGCACTGTCTGAAAGAGGGTTAAAAACTGACAGTGCTCATTAGGTCACACAAAAAGCATACAAATATTTAGTGGGGCACACACCAGTTTATGGCGTGTGCTCCAATAAAAGAAATGTGAGTGCTGTATCCTGTCTTTTTCACTTTTTGATAACTTCCACTGGATGTGATATGTTTTGATTTAGCACACCCTCTTCAAAGTTTTCCATTGTTGATTTGCACTTCATCCTCTTACACAGTATAACTGTACAGATGTCTGTGCAGATTTCTCCCAGAATTAAATGGCCTTGTCACAAGGAATTAGCCAGGCCATAAGAACAAACAGTTTGCATAAAGTCAGTGAGTTCACTGGACTGTTACAGAAAGTACATCATATCCTGCTTAGTCATGTTCAGGATAAGCTGCTTATATACATCTCCATATCCCAAATGTGAATATTACCATGGAAACGAACCTTACACAAACCAAGAAGACCAACAGTAAATGGGATGAGGTTAATATTGGCTGACATCCCAGATATCATATTTGGTTTTCTCATAATCAGGATAGGGGTTTAGAATATAATCGCACATATAAACATATTCAGTGAAACACAAATGTATATTCCCTCATCCTGTGGTGAGTGTGGAGCCAGTGAAACTCCCTGGGGAGGACAGTTGACCTCTCCCTCTCCTTCACCTCTTAAGGAATGTCAGAAGGTGAGGCTCTTCCTGTTGCCTCAGAAAACAAAAGCGACCAGTTCAGGTCAAACTCTGGACAGTTGCACCTTTAGCATCTTTTGTGGCTGTTTGGTTGCAATGTCAAAGTGTTACTTTCTCCCCCAAGGGACATGTTTATACAGGACATAATTGTGTCTCAGAGAAGTAAAGTTTATCCTTTTTCAGTGCTAGGTTTTGCTGTAGAGGGTTAACACACTTTAAGACTGTGAAACAAAGTGTTAGAACATTTTACTAGGAAGTAAGGAATCTATTAAACAGCTAGAAATGCTTTCTTATTAACATTTTAGCAGATGTTTAATTTTGTAGAGATGACGTCAGTATTCTGTGATTGCTCTCTCTCTCTCTCTCTCTCTCTCTATGTGTGTGTGTGTGTGTGTGTGTGTGCACGCGCATGCTTGAACACGTGGGTACGTGTGTGTGTATGCATGTGGGTGTGTGGACAAAGCCATTGTAGCAGCCAAGGCCAGAGAGGAGGTGGGCCCTTTCACAGCAGGTCTCAGCACTAACCACAGGCCTTTGTGCTGGTCCAAAAGACTCAGCACCCTGCTCCATTAGCAAGTCTTAGAGGGGAGGGACGACACAGCATCCTGCCTGGAGGGGGCATTCAAGAAATACAAAGCAAAAAGCAAAAACTAATCTGGATAAAAGTTGCAGAGCCAATTCAGCAATGGCAGTATGAGTAAACAGAATTGTAGCTAATTTCCAGTCAAAATGTTGAAATGGATGACCTGTTGCTTCCCTGTAGGATTTTGATACATTTACAGTTTAGGGGAGACAGTTGTCCAAATTCTTCCTCATTTCAAAGTTAGTGGATTTGAAGAAAGTTGACTAACAGGTTGAATAAGTTCACAGAGACAATCCGCGTCTGAGTGTTGCACCTGTGAATCACAAATCACAGGCGTCTTTTAAGTTCAAATATAAGGACATCTTACTGAAACTGAAAAAAAAACAATCCACGTCTGAAATGGCCTTTGACAATGAACTAAGGTTTGGACAGCTAACTGAATGAAAACACTCTGGGGAATCCATGGATGAAGTTCATATCTTTGGTCTGTCACACCCAAACAGAGAAGGTCTATCAGAAGAGGAATGGCTAACATCCACTGTACCACTCTATTGTTAGAGGAAGCTTCTCTGGTTGCACAGTTCAAGGTTTGCCTCAGACAGTTGAGAAATATAAAGTTGGACAAGCCGTGCATCCCTGACCCTTGACCTCAGCGAGCACCAGATGACCCATAAATCTATGGCCCCGGGGCTTTACAGCCCATTCCCCTGTCATAGCCACAACGACCTGAACAGCACCTCACACCTGGTCTGCACCTTCTGACCGCTGTAAAAAAAAAACACCCTGTGCTCTACTAGCCGCTAGGTACTCCTTGACCAGCATGTCCTGACAATGCCAGGACAGGGATGATCATCATCAGAACCAACGCCCGACGATAAAGCCGCATTCTTCTCTGGTCCGAACTCGTCCCTGAAAATGGGGACCCGTAAAACGAGACCCTAATGTAAAGCTGAATGCTATAATATCTCACAGTCAGTACATACTATACTTCATGTAAATTGTGATTGTATAGGGAAAGATAGGAGACTGGTATGTTTTAATACCTAATGTAAATCTGTTTACATCAGTCAAATCTAGGTCCCGAGACATGCCGTAAATGGGTGTACCAAAGGGGCAGAGGGAAGGTCAGTCTCTCTTATACAACCCTACAGTGTGTAGTAACTTACTGTCATTGATAACCATTGTTGAGAATAGCACTCACTGCTGTGTGAGCTGCCTTATAAAAAGTAGGCCTGTCTCAAGGCTTAAATGACTTGCCAACGGGTATTAGCAGGACACAGGCTCAACAAAAGCCCCAGTTATAAAGGCCAATAAAAGCCTATCACTCTACTGTAACAACAATCCTTTTTACGCCTTGAAAGAGGGAGGAAAAGGTCAACTGGTGGAGCAGTCAGTGCATTGATATTGACTTAGCTAGATTGGCGCTGACAAACTCAGGTCAGACCGTGGGCTTGTTAGCCCTATAACCCTCACATAACCCCTTTTACTGTTTCACTCTGTCACATTGGAGGCAGCTGAGGGCAGAACTTAGATCTGAGCTCAGTTTCTGACAAAACACATTTGTAAAAATTAGGGGGAAATATCTTTTCACTTGACACTTGACCTTAAGATTAAGTGTTTCTCAGAGCACTGAAAAAAATCAAAATGAAAAATGAAATGGTTCACATTTTATCAGATCGGATGGGTAATTAGATACGGTGACGAACTTCGGTTATGAACTTTTCAACCTAGACTGAAAATCAAATCTGCTCGCTACAATGAAACCAGAATAACCAAATAGCACCAACAATGATTAGAGTACTTTACTGTGAATGGTCATTCTATGTCAAATTCTGTATGTTTAACTATTGGATTACAGTCCATAATGCTATTGTCTTATGCAAACAGCATAATACTTATTTTAAATAGATGATGTTAGTTTGAAAGGTCCCAAATTAATGGAATCAGTCTATAAATGTATTAGTTGCTAAACTACTGTCTTCTGTGCTCTGCTCTGTTTGATTTGCTGTAACACCATTGTGTCATACATGATGTAATTCAAGACGAATGTCCAGTTTCCATGGAGCTACCCTGTAATACATTACATAAATCAGCCTACATAACCCATCTCTGCTGAACAAAGCCCGGTGTCAGCAGACTGGTTGTTTCTTCACTTTATAACAAGTACACCGCTGTCTAACTGCTTTGCCAAACATTGCTGAGATGTAGGATAGGGACAGGTCATCGTATTTCACCCTCAATTTGACACCCTCTCACCTAGTTGTAAAAGCAGGACCTCATTGGGAACAATGGGAAGTGGAGCGACAGTGCTCCTGGGGCTGTTACAGGGAGGAAGCCCCATTATTTGAGGACACTATAACTCAACAAAAGCCTGTGGCTGTCTACACACAGAGCAGACTGAGGATGAATGGGCTGCCTCTTACACTACACACTTGCACTGACAAAAGCACTGGATCAGCAAAGGGCAAACCCTGTCATGTGTGGTCTCCCTACACAGACTGGGAAGACTAAAGACATTAAATTACAAAATAGCCCCGGTTAACACCTTACACCAATCTGTTTAACCAGCTATTCTATATTTTGGCTATCCAGTCCTTCTCCTGTTTTATTTCTCCAAAGTTATGCGATTTTTCCCTATGACCTGGAAAACGGTCAAATTTTCCACATCCCAGTCCTGCATCTATGAGGGTTTGATCATCGTGTTCCTGTTGAAACAGCACCCTGTCGGTGTCCAGGCTCACAAGGTGATCCCTAGCTGCTCAACACTAACGACCTCTGACACCTCACTAGATTTTTAGCATATGACCTCACTTTCAGAGAGTTTAACAGGCACACCACTTCAACCTTGCAACCCACACATCTGGGCTTTTCTCTTCAACTCTCCTTAGAGTTCAACAGTATATCCTTCACACAGTAAGAGAACCATTTCCTGTGTATTTCTAGCCTGAGGCTAAACGTGCACATGAATGGGACCGCCCCATCGAAACAGGCGCGGCTCGGGTGTGAGTGCTACGAGCGAGCCGTTGTAGAAAGAAGAGGATGCAGTAAAAAAAAAAAAAAAAAAAGTTGGCAATTCCCACACGTGGAAGCATTTTCCCGAGCCGCGCGGCTTCAAAAGGCAAACCATGGAATCCAACAATACTCTGAAACAGTTAAGAGCTGCTCAGTCAGGATCCCACTAATGATTAACATTCCTGGAGAAACACTTCGTTACAGTCTTTCAGAGTGCTCTAATTAAACACATGCTCCAGTGCCACAGCACAGAGGGAACTCTGACGACTGAAAGTGGGGATGCTTCTTTCCAGCCCCGCTTAATTGGACACAATTTAAGTCATTAAGGTGGTAGTAAAAAACAGCAGAAAGAGCAGAAGAGAGGCCCAATGATCTACGCTATTTCCAAAGGCTCCCTTTAGCTCTGATGTTGTTGACCCTTTCACCTCTTCACGTGGCTACCATTCAAATGTACAGAATAGTGAGGTCTAGAGTGTAAGGGAGCAAAAACAAGTCCTAGACGTCCTTTTATTAGACCCATGGCTGAGTGAGATGTCCAACTGCACACTTAGTCCTGGCTGAGCAGAGCAGACTTGGACGGGGTTTGCTCCCCTGTTACCCTGGAAGTCAAGATTATAACAACTGTTAGAGTTGAGAGAGAAGTGTGCTATGATAGAAAGCATAATGGATGAAGCATGAAGATGTGACACGTACCATGCAAAGTCTCCTCCGTTAACCATTTTTTATTACTCAAAACGCAGAACTCATGACGTGAAGTGTGAGACACATGTCAATAAAAGGGCAAGGGGTGGGGTGCTAACCCTTGCCTGTGGTGAGTGGGATAGGCATGTGACGTGGTGTGTGTGTGTGTGTGTGTGTGTGTGTTTGTGTGTGTGCGTGTGTGTTTTCAGGTCTGGTTAGATCCTACTGAAGCCCCCAGGAGGCCTCAGTCAGTATGCCAGACACACAGGCCAGGCTTGGATCACCGGTGCCTGGGATCTATGTGTCTGTGTGTGTGTGTGTGTGTGTGTGTGTGTGTGTGCATGTATGTGTGTGTGCACTGTATATGTGTGGAATGGAAAACAGGACACCAGTGGCTGCCTTATCACCCCCCAAATTAAGGATACCATTCTCCCAGAGCAGAGCTTATTCTTAGAAACCGAGCATATAATGAGCCTGTCTCTGTCAGCGTCAGTGTGTTATTGTTGGAACGGCGAATACTGAGGTCACTAATGACAGCTAAGTGATTTCAGTCAACATCATGGGCTGGCACACAGGAACATGTAACAGAGTCGGGATACATGCTCTGCGTGTGGCGAAAAATTGATTCTTTCCACACAATTTGAATTGAAATACTGTAGTTGCCTTTCCTTCAAGCTGGATAACTTTTTATTGCCATTCCAACATTTCAAACATCCGCTGATTTCCATGAATGGGCAAGTGTGTGTTTGCCTGTGGACAGGACACAAAGAAACAAACATATACACACACACACACACATACACATACAGAGATATACACATCTGGTGGGCCGCTACTCTTGTTTTAGTTGGGAGCCCAGCCCCTAACAGGAAGACAGTGTGAGCACAGCAAACAAAAGCATGGCTCTTTGAACTGCCCTCTCGCTAGGAGCTGCCGTGGAGGCTGCTGTGGCCAAACAAACTGTTTCTGTGTCAGCTCAGCGGGGGCACCGCGGGCCTCGGGGTGCTGCTCTGCTCGAAATGTCCTCAGTTGGCCTTTGTCAATATTGACCCACCTGTATGTTGCCCTGCAGCATCCACCCTCACTGTGATGTACAGCCATTTCCGGTGGATGATAACGCACATATTTTTAGTGCAGAGATGTATCATATGGGAGATTACAGTCCAGGAAAAGCTAAACAGCTCCTATGATAATTATCTGGTAATAATGAGTTGCTATCTCATACTTAACCAGGTGGAGGTGTGAGTATACAATGGACAGACCTTCACTTCATTCATAATTGAGGGACCCATAACCATGGACACTAATCCTATTAAGTTATGTGCTAGCTGGAGTTTTGACTGATGGGATACAAAAATAACATTTGAATAGAATTTCTCTTAACTAATAAGGCAGACAAGGAAAACCCCCAAACACCCAGAGTGTATGGGGGTTTTCCTATTCAAACACTGGGCCAAATACTATGACAAAAACAGCTTCATATGAGTGTGTGCTTAACAAGATGGATAATAGGAAAAGTAATAAAGCACCAGCCTGGGAACATTTCTGGACTCACATGTGTCTCACTGAATGTACTGTAATGTGATTATTTTCTATGTCCTATTTGTGCACAGATTTCCTTTTTTCTTTCTGTTTATAATAAATATGTTTCTGTTGTTATTGGTTTGTAATGGCAGGCTGTGAATGAATGTCTCACACTGACTTGTGTGACCAAACACATTTAAAACAATAAAAATTTGAATGACAAATAAGTAGGGAAAATGTATGACTGCTAGTAGACGCCTGACAGGAAGTTATCCAAGATTAGAGTTCCTGATTTAATCAGGGGGAGAGAGAGAGAGAGAGAGATACCACATGTACTGTATTATTTGTGGCCGGACCCATACAGTTCACCTTAGTTTACCTCGGCTCAGTGTCTCTTCTTGTACTGAATCTAAGTGCGCACATCACCCTGGTCGTTACGGACTGATCATACTAATTTAATGCTTGACATAGAGTAAGAAGAGGTCAAGTGTTTCATTATTTAGGCAATGCATGCATTGAAGTGTATATTTGGTGGTGTACAGACAACTATTCTAGGATGGAAGATCCTGTTAAGGAATTATCTTTGCACCAGAGAATAAGCTCACATGAAAAACTCCATCCACCATTGGAAGAGCTAAAGAAGGAGTTTTTAATCCTTCCCCAACAGGGGAGGATAGGGGAGAATATATTGATATATTGTTGTTTGTCTTTGTTAATCTTCTTATGATGTATTTTAGGAGTTAATTTAAATGAGTTATTATAATTAAATTCTGTACTGTGTCATTTGGGAATATGGCCAAACTCTTTGTTTGTAAATTTGTTTCAAAACCTGATTAATTACACAGTGAAATATGACTGGACCAAAGTTTTAATGAGGAAATGTTCTCCCACCAAAAAAGCAGATTTAAGAGAAAGGTTCTGGCAGACGTCCAACAACTGTCCCCAGTCAGTAACCTTTTTGAAAAATCTCAGGAAATACCTTTGTTGTCAGTACAAAACCCTTTGCCCAGCACAGTCCATTTTTAAATCCCTCTGACCTTTTCCATATCATCCATTCTCGCTGACTCCACCCCTTTGACAATGCCAAGAGGGCCAGAGGAACAAGAGCCACAGGAAGGGGAGGGGGGGACGAGTGTTTTGCATATTTCCAGCCAGGAGTCCGGAAAGCTTTAACTCAATCCCCTGTAGTGGGCCGGGGAAATGAGCTGAGCTTTTTAATGACTATCTCAGGGTAATGTGTTTTCTTTTGCTTCTCGCCCTGTGATGCTGTGATTGCTTGGATGGATTCCTATAGATGGGGAGGACAGAGGGAAAAACATGCCCTCCTGCAGGCACGCCTGTCTGTGTCAGGTGGGGTCAGACCGACTTTCCAAACCCTCCATCACCAAGGCCACTGTTGCTGATACATGGCATGTTTATATCTGTTATTCCCCTTTATCAAAGACAGACATGTTGATAATAACCAGTTTCATAGTACTGCACCATGCTTATTATGCAGTATTCCTTTAGAGCTGAGCATCATGCCTATACATGGGAGTGATAATGAAACATGTGTGTAGAGTATGACTTTCATCATCGTGGTGGTCTGATGGTTACCCCGCAATTATGCCGTGTGGTTAGCAGAGATCTGCTGGGGCATTAAACTCCAGTGTGTGAGCCAAACCCGTTTTCCTCTAACATCATCCTGCAACTCCTAATAAACAGAGTTGTGCCTGGAAGCGCTAAATCACTAACTACCTTTAATCACTTTAGAATAATGCTTAGCATGTGGATTCAATGTGTGCCACTGCTCCAGGCAGATCCCACTGACTCGCGTACATGTTGCAGTTTGAAAGTTACTGGGGGGGGGGGGGAACTTTACCGCATGGCAAACATAAAGTTATGATCTCTCCCGCAGACAGCAGCATCGACAGTGGTTCTCCCACTCTCAACAACCGCACTGTAACAGTGGCCTAAAATTGACCAACCAGGCCACCGTCCATTTAGCAAGGCCCAATGACCATAGACGCAGGGACCACCGGCGTTTAAACAAGCCACATTTCATACAGCCTCCTGCCAACGTACCACAAACAGTTTACAGTCAATGGGCTCTGCTCTCTGGAGTTTGTCTATGGCAGCCCTACTCCATGCCACATCTCCCTATCCAGGGCCATGAAAGACTGGCCTCTTCTGACAGCTCCTCACAACACACGGCCCTGTCCGGCTCTGCTTTTAGCCCGGCTGCGGCGAGCTGGACCACGTCTGGGGATAAAAGGCTGCCAGAGTGTTTGGCTTGCAGGCGATTTACACGGACGCAAGGGTGATTCATTCTAGCTCTGCACAAACAGGCCTCTGTGTACATTTCACTGGTACTGGGCTTTTAAATCAACAGTGGGAAACGTATACACACTGGCACTGGGACTTACATTCTGCTCATTCACACCCGGCTGGGTGTCTGCCACACACACATACACTCTCAGACACATACAGACACTCAAACACACGGACACATAGCTGTCCATCTGTCTCTCTCGTGCACAATGCACACACACACACACACACACACACACACCACAACATGCCCCACTGTTTATGTCTGAGACTGGCTTCATGTCTGTGATCTGTCTCTGGCTCCACACCTCTTGCTGTGCAGGGACCCACTAACGCAATGGCACACAAGCGTGCTAATGTTATAAAGCTAGTCTGTCTAGTTGAAAGGTGCATTATGAGGTGCTCATAAGAAAAAGCAGGCCTATCTGCCATCCAGCCCCAAATCCTAGAGAGTCTTCCACAATCCACTTTGGTACTAAACTAAACCATCAACCTATTCCACATTTATTGAGCTGGCATTCATCAACACCAAGCTGGCCAAAGAGGATCAGGACTATTTCCATTGCTGTGTCCAAGAATAATTATGATAAAGGCAACTATTTTATTTCCCTCTTGGATTCACACAAATCTGGAACCAAATGTATTAAAAGGCTTTTGATTCTATTCGTGGTACCTTTTGATTAACTTTAAGGCTTTGGAAATAAGACATGCACATGCACTGTGTGACATTTGGAGCTGCTCCAAAAACTTCTTCACACCACTTGTAAATCATTTAGTCTATAAATAACTTAATATTCACAACAGAGGATTTACACTCGCAGCAGATAATTGAAAGTAAGCCCAGTTCACATCTCTCCCAACGCATGCCTTGCCTGCTAGATCATCTAAACATTAAATAACCACAGCTGTGAAATATAAGACCCAGATTTCAGGAGATATACAGTATGTTGATACATCCAGTAACAGATATGATAAAAGGCATCTTTATTATTCAATTAAAGATGATATGACACCACAGAAAATGTATTATTGTATTTTGGATCACAGATGTACATGCCCTCATTTAGGCTTATGCAGCACTTAAGGTGATACAGCATCTTTTACACTATTAAAATGAAAATTGCTTATTGTGTCATACAATTGCCCTAGGCTGAAATAAAACCTCATAAGATATTTTTAGAGTTGATACTGATTTTGCATGAAAATGTAGAATAGGTCATGTTGTAGAGCCAATGCTACTGATGAGTTTCTGTGACTCTAAAGCAGTGAGCCTCTACTTTAGCCACTAGGTGACACCACTACCTTGATTTCTGCGCTCTTTCCTCCCTGCATCTCTTGTCCCCAAGACTCACACTCACACTGCTATTAGTTTCTATACTCTATTCTTTTACTGGTCAGTGTCGCGTGGAAAAAGATATCTATGTAAAGAATGTATTGAATTGGCATAGCCAGGGATGGAAATGACCCTGTTAGACCATGGCGTTTGCAAAGCTTAACGTTATATTTTGAACGGGCATCACTGAAATGGGTGCAGGAACAGCAATTAACTCCTCGCTATTCAACTTCCAAAAAACCATGAAGGTCAGTGCACCTGGATATAATTCAATTTATTTAAGTCCAGTTAAGACTTTCACTTGAATTGCCCTGCAGCAACTCCACTCAGCTGAAGCCACCCATTTAATGTGTCCAAAGTGCTGACGATACCTTGTGTAGCCTGACCTGGGATATTTCAGAGTTACGTGTTTTTTTCTCACCTCTTTGAGCTGACCGGCTTACAGCTGGGCTGCTCTGGGATCAGCAGAGCTCTGTGTTTTTCTCAGCTGTGGCTTTAGTGACAGATTTCAGGCCAGTCTGACTCTGCGCTCTTGAGCCAAGTGGGTCTGTCACGCTGTAAGCCTCCCAGAGAGCATGCATGGGACTTAATGGCTTATGTTGATGTTTACTGTCCTCTGTTGAGAGCAAATATTATTTCAGAGAGCCTTGGTTAAATATAACAGCAATTGCTCTCCTGTGCCTTGTGGGTTTAGCACTTTCTATCACAGCTGAGCATGGAAATATTTGGAACTTATGGGTGTGTCATTATTCTCCAAAGGAAATATCTTTATTGCATGTTTAGCACTGTGAGAGCTCCATAAGGAGTGATGAATTCATTCAAACAGCTTGCAGGGCACTTTCATAGAAAGAGCAGGGACTGCACTGCAAAAAATGACAAGTAATTTAGTCTCATATTCAGGTTTAAAATCCTTTTAAAAATCAGCCAGTGGATGGGATAGTTCTACTCGATACCAATGCAGCCTCGGGAAAACCGAGTCTTGAAACAATCCAGAAAGCAGATCACACCAGTATCGAGAAAATGAACGTTGATTTAAGAACAGGCTATTCTCGAAATAAGTTGTTTTACATTGGAAACAAATGGGATTAAGCTATTTCACCCACTGCCTGATTTGTTCACTTGTTTTAAGAATATTCCAAGACTCAAGCGTAGATGAGATGACTTAAAGATGGATATTTTTTGCAGTGGGTGCACTTTTTGGTAAAGCCCCGTTCGCACCTTATCCATCATGGTTAGAACTGAAGAAAGTGAGAGTGAAATGGAGTGACTTCTTATACTGTATGTGGCCGGGGCGCTGTGTCTGACCACATTCCCCCTCACTCAACAGGACTCTTGAGCTCTATAGAGCCCTACAGAGGGGAACGGGATGGCGGACAGACAGCGGTCACGGAGCGCCGACCAGTTGTCACCAAAGTGACAGGCGACAGCTGAGTCCATACATCTGGAGGCCCCGGGGGGCTCCACACTCCCACACGCCCCACGTCTCTGACCACGTTTTTCACAGACTGAGAAATGAGGTTATTCAGGCTATAGGCGCAGGGAAAGGGAAAGTGGATATTTGGAGATGTTGCTGCGTAAAAGCGCAACGTGAACATTGGTGTAAATCAGGGATGTAGTGGAGGGTAAACCCACCCCAACCCAGTTTGCTTACTTTTTAGGCTGACATAAATCTTTATGACTTGACTTCATAGTGTATATAATTGTAAATACATTCAAACTGACCTAAGTTATATGAGGATAGGGTCTTTTCATGAAAAGAAAAACATGAAAATAGCCTATAATTTTCACTGTTAATGCATATTCGTGGCTTTTTGCCTTATGATGATCACCGATTCGAGGTCAAAATTTACCCACATTTTCATCAGTGGTGTAATCGCATACGTGAGAACATTTCATAGCGTAATTTGACTAGAAAATAAAGCGAACTCCAACTGCTCACCATAAAATCTGATACAAATCATGCAGCAATAGGCAATTAAAGGCAGCCATTTGGAAGCTGTCCAAACTCCTAAAGTTAAAGTCCAAAGACAAGCGTTAAAAAAAAACACGAAATAACTTAGTTAACTCACCCCCAAAGTGTTCAGTCGTAGTAAACAGGGTATCCAGAACCAATATTCCCGAAGTGAGAAAAACGATTCACGCTGCGTCTCATTGGCATAAGATGAAAAGTCCAGAGAGGGTGCACCACTGTGCCGCAAAGCTGCACCGAGACCTGCGCCAAGAGATAAGCTTAAACCGCTGATAGTGGCTGCATTGGAGACGAGCGCTGAGAGAGCCGAGTGTGAGTTCACCTACAAATGTCACAGCATCTCAGTCATTTCAGCGGCGCACGGTGCGCTATGGGCTCCTCTCGCCAGTCACAGCGAAATGACATTAGCGTTGCTCCCTGCCCATTGGCTTAAACAAGCAGCCCCCACCAATCCTAGAGAGACGGACGAGTCTGGAAAACATTGGACAAATGCTGTGTGAGCGTAACTCCTGTTCCATAGGGGAGTTTCTAAATAGAGGGGTTAGGGTTTGTGTAATTTCAGTGATTGGAAACTACTGATTGTGAGAATTGATCCGCTTCTCTTGTCTTTTAGCCAATAATAAACCAAATAAAACTTCCTGCACTCTGGAGTTGTTTTAGTCTGAATTCAAATTCAACTGCCTCATTAATATGGCAATCTTATACAAGTGATTATTTCAATACCCTGTCACTATGTCATTATGAATAGACTGGTGCACATAGACACCCCACCCCCACCCCACCCCCTTATCCCTCTAGCCCCATCAACAATTTGTCACCAGCCTACAGAAATATGATCAGGGTTTTTTGCAACCCTATTTGTCCCTCTTACCACCAAGGTGAAGTTGTCACAATATGCTTTATGTTCTCCCACACAAGCTGTGTAACACTATACTCCTATTTACAGTGGGCCATGAAAGGTAAGCCTATAGGCATACGCTGAAAAGAGGCTATTGCTTTGCTGTCTATTCGGTCAGACAATGTTCTGGGATGATTGAAGGTTTGAAAGGAATGGCCACCACCCATAAATCAGTGTCTGTCCATGTAATACAGAAGTAAAGATGAGGAAAAAATACATTAGTACGTCATACATAGTCTTATTTCTGTCTTTACAGTCCTGAGTGCTAACCACAATTCCAATGCGTTCTGCACATCAATGGTGCATATTAACTTATCAATAGTTTTCAGTGCTGATAATTTACTGTAAATACAACTAAGATAATTGTTTCAACTGTTGGGCCTTTAAAGAGCTCTTTGACCTGCTCTGACCCATAGACGCCCTTTCCATGACATCAAGAATGACACTGTGCCCCCAAACAAGTCAATCAACTCTGAATCAGTTGTTATACTTGAAATCAGTGTCTTAAAATGTCTTTGAAATCCCATCGTCTTTCTAAAAACGTGACATCAGAGAGCCGAAACATGAAACATAAATGCGACAAAATGCATCGTTTTAATTGCGTGACCTCTGACCTATATGCCTCTCCCTCGCTGGAGCAGACGCTACATCTTTGGCTGACCTGGGTTACGACCCAGTGACCGTCACATAGATCTGACAGTGTGAATGCATCTTAAGTGGGACCAGGTTTAGCAACCTAAAACCTGTCAATCATTCTCTACATAGTCTTGGCATTTGGCAGTGGAACGCACTGCTGTGGCAGAATTCATACGGACCAGATGGATATAAGCTACTCCTTGGTATCACACTTCAATGCGACCACTTACTGTATCTCTTTCTATCAGAACTGGGTTAAATGCTGTTTGAAGATAATTCGAGGCGTTTGCTTTAACCTAAATGGGGTACCAGATGGGTGGGGTTTACCCTATCAGGACAGTTCAGATAGGGTCAGGTAGTTGTCAGTCACTGAGTATACAACATTAAATTAGCTTAAAAATACTTTTCTACGGTTGTATAAACTTTCTGGCTCTCATTGAATCTGGCACCAGAACAAATCACAAAATGTACTGGAAGTGGAAATGCTATTTGACCTTAGTCTGTTCCATATTTCCCTGCTACATATTTTAAAACGACACTGAAGGGCCAAAACAAGATACAATAGGCCAAAATTTATACTGCCAACATTATCTCGAGTTCAGGCAGTGCACTGTATTGTATAACATTCGAGAGGAGGACAGTTACAAACGAATGGGCTGTGTTGTTGGTCAGGTTTCTCCACAGTCTGACAACACTGGAGCTGATAGATACCATTTCAAACCGCAGATTATTTTCTGGAGTCCTCTTGCCTGACAACAGGCTAGACCAGAATGTTAAACCATTTGTCGATCACTTATCTTGTCTCTCTCCAATGCTTATCTCTGGCTTATCTAATGAGATATTTATGGCGGCGTTGTAAAAAAGCTCTAAGCGGCATCACTTACACGGCATTCGACCATAAAGATGCTCGGCATACTTTCCAGAGTATCTCGCTTTATCCGTGTGGCGTGTGATTTTTCCGTGATTTTTAATAACATATAACTTGATTCTGATTACTGTGTATCAAATGTAATCCCAGCAAACTGCTCAGACTCAGTACAGGGGCATCAATCGGTCAACAAACCATTCCAACTTTTCCCTCGCAGCTGTTTTGTATTTGTCAGGTTTTGTGACAGAGCAGCAGTGAATGTGTTGGTTAAATCGTCAATCCCTCTAACAAGATTGGGAGCTTAAGGCAACCCCTGCAATGGGAGCTCTCCAGTAAATCTGCTTTAATTAGAGGAAGATGCCGTTTTCCCTCTTAACGTTGGTGCCCTATTTACTGTAGGCCCACATAAGTGCTGATGACTTTGCAACTGCGTCTATCTTTGACCTTCCACTTTCTGCCTTTGTCTCACTTTCTCTGCCCCTTTCTCTCCGTTTCTCTCTCTCTATGTAACTTTAAAGGGCTCTTCAGCTCTCTCTGTTTCTATTATTTATTGAGGGGAAGTTTCCAATGTGAACCTATGTGTTTTCAGCTGTGCAGAGACAATAGTGGAGCGTGCCACAAAGTCAGGCCTCTGACTCAGAGACCCAGTTTTACGAGCTTGTGGGAATTCTGCATCCAGCTACAGTGAATCCCTGCTGCATCTATATTTCATACTCCGGATGTGTAAATACATTCCAGTTGAGTGGTAAACAGTGGAGAAAATTAAGTTTGCGACTGGAATTGTGGGTGATATTGACCCAGAAATTACCCTGGATTGGGTTGTCTGAGAGATATTAGTCTCTATTTGCATAGCACCTGAAGAGTGAAGAGACATTTGGCCACCAACATGGATATGGTTATGGTCCCGGTTGCCAGGTTGGGTGAGGATATTTGCTGGCCGTGTTAGCATGGTCTTTATCAAGTGGCTTGCTCTGCCTTTCATGTTTGCTCTACTTTTATGTGTGGCTGTATGTTTGCTTGGGTTCAGGGTGAGTGAACATGGAGCTGCAGTGCATGTGTAAACTAATTCTGCTGAGATGGTCGGATTTGTTTTTATTATGGTATGACTTCCTGTGAACCATACTGCAATATTTGTATATTGAGTATATGAAATTAGAGTCTTAGTTGGGAAAATTGTGTTTTCTAACAATCAGGACATCAACCTCTTCTGAAACATAATATTCTGTGTGCATCCTGACAGAATTTTATTTGAGATATTTGATAAGCAGTTGTATTCTGGCACACTGCTCACCTGGAGAATTAAACATTAAGAGAGGAAATAAATCCATATTGAGGTGCATTCAAACATAATGGAAGGGGAGCCTTTTTTTTCCAAAGAAAAGATCTTATTTCTTTGAGTTTACACAGGAAATCTCTAGTCCAAACAAAGGCAGGAAGACAAACAAACAAGTGACTGGGACAGAGGCTGACGACTGAAGGCAAAGGCGGGATCAGGCAACCAGGCAGCTGGAGCTCTCCACCACTCACCTGGCTGCCGTCCATACTCAAACACTGGTGACCAATTAGAGACCAGTGGCCATGCCAGAGCCCCAAAAGGCCCAAATCATTCAGTCTATTGACTCGATTTGTTGTTGGAGAGCATGTCACAGAATGACAAATGGGATCACATTACTAAAACAAACAAGTTAATGCATGGGCTGGAGATACAGCGAGTCAGTCAGCTCCTGATTGGCTTCCACTGTTTCTGTAGAATCCTGTGAAGCAAGGCAGTAATAGACTCCAGGGTCTGGATGAACTGCTACAATAACAATAGGCTATTGGTATTCTGTTTGGCTTGTTGATCCAGCATGCTGTGAATACCAGACCATTATAATTGATATGTTACACTTCGGCCTTTGTAGTCTGTAATTGGCTCTTGGTCTAGCGCTCCTAAAATAACTACAGACAGCCACTGGAACAAGAGAAGGCTTGTTTGCTGACAGCATGCTAATTATGGGATTGTTATAGGCGACTATCAAAATAGCGGTAGTGTCCAACTGTTCATAGTAATGTCATGATTTTTGTCAGCCTCCATCCCTGTCCCCTCTCACTTTTGGGGTTCACCGGTGGGTTCATGTTGCTGTTCTACAACAGGCTGGTTGTGAGCAGAAGGGAAGACGGGGGAAATCCCTTAATCATTTGACGGACACTTTTATATAAAGCACTTTACAAGTTATGTCTGGGTGGCCCCCACATGGAAATTGAAACCCTCACTCTAGAGGTGTTAAAGCCATGCTCTACCTACTGAGGGACACGGGACACAGGATACTCATGTGGTGTGCTTCACACTGGTTCTCCTTTTCCTGTTCCCTTGCACATTTACGGAAGAAGCTCCTTTGAGCGGTTATTCAAGTTTAATGGCTTTTCCTGCTATTCTATCTGCCATCTGCAATCATACTTCAGCAGTTCCCCCCAACAGTCATTTATGCAAGAGTTGCATCCTTGAAATATTTTCAAATAGAAGTGCCGCCCTTTGATTTTGGTGTATCCTGAAGGAAGTATACATATTAATAATCCCGTCCCATGAAACATACATTGGTTAATGGGGTGACATTGCCATAGTAAAATAGGCTCAGTTATGCCCAAATTATGATGAAATAACTGTTAATTAAGTACATATTCAAAAACTGTAGTGGAGTTCCAGCTCTAGTTTTGCATACAAACCTAGGCACCTTCACAGATGGTTACCAGTCATGCAACCATCCAAACACCATTAAAACTGGTCAGAGGTGTTGCTATATGCATTTGCATATAGCATGACTTTGATCTTTAGCCAATTTAGGGAGCTTTCAGCTGGGTAATTCTGGCAGGGAATGCGCATGCTGTGGGGGGAAAGTCTGAGGGAGCGTGCAGTCGATGCCACATAATGCTCTCCCAATCCCAGGCACGCTGACTGGGGAAGGGTGGTAGGCCTCTAGGCAAGAAAAGCAGGGACTTGGGGGAAAGACAAACACGCTGTATTACTCATACAGAGAATGTTCAACCAAGCCTTTGCCACCAAACATATTTTTTCCCCCCACAACATCAATGAGTTCAGCACATTGTCTTTTTCTTCCTTAACACAGTTTGGCTGGTGAGCTATGCATACTTATTCGTGTGGGCGAGCTTCCCTGCTGAATTTTTCACGCTCTTCTAAACGTTATGCCTCAAACATAAATCGTCGGGGGATCGGACCCTGATGCTCGCTGGTTTCCGTTGCTATTTTCCATCTCTGTGTCCTCCCTCCGCCTTTCATTCTTATCCCAGACATTGCAGTGCTTCCGCTATTAATTCCCCAGCAGTGGACTGAAGCTCCTTTAGGCATGCTGCATTCCCCGGGCTGGCCTTCTGTCGCCTGTGAGATAGCACAGAGCACACAACCTGCACCACTATTAAGATTCCTTATGTTACCCAGATAAGGGACATGAGAGAACTCTGCTTTCTCTCTGCCTCTCTATTTTTTTCTTTTTTGGTCTACTGCCTTGTCATTCTTTTCTCCCTCTTCCCTTCTGCTCCCCCCTTTCTCCTTGTCTTTACCGCTTAGAATGAATCCCATCCCAATGCTCCTGCTTTTGCTCCATTTCTCCCCTTGTGTGAGTTTTCAGGCCTTGTCCAATCAGTGTGAAACTAGCATAGTAGCTGCAGTGTTGGGTTTCTCTGTCGCTGTTGGTAGCTCTTTGACACTCTGCTCTTGCGGCACCCGTGATTGCAACCAACACCTCCTGTGGGATTTCGCCCACAGCAGTTATCCTCTTGTCAAAACTACTTGGCAAGACTGACATTCGACTGTAGGCAATTTTTCATGTATAGATACGTATACTGTTGCGAGCTTGTTATTGCATAATCACAAATCCAGGGAGGAAACTGAAGCAGATCTACTTTTTACACAAGAGCAAGTCTTTCTGGAAGCTGTTTGGATAATTTTCCACCCTACTGTCTATAATCTGTAATCCCTTTGCAGCACTATCCTCTCTTTATTTTGCAAAGGGAACCATTTGCAAAGGGCCGATCAGTCTGTTTCCCTCATAACAGGGGCTGCACATCTTCGGCTACAATCTTGTACAGCTTTCAGCGGCACTAGGCTGTAATTTAATGTGTGCCTGTGGAATTCAGCGCTGGGTCATATTGCTTCAGTAAAATACCATCAACAGCTTTGTTCCGCCACAAAAAATACATTAATAAAATGAGGTCACCCGCACTTCTGGGCGACACTTTACGTACAACACATTACTTTTTACAGACTTGTAAGGGGTCGAAAAAAGCCAAATAACTAGATTTACAGCCCGGCGTTAACCTGCTTCCAGTATCAGCACTTGCAGGGATATGTTTCCTCGTTTCAAGTGGTGGCGCCGTGGCCGTGGAATTTGCTGCGATGAAAGGTGTCTGTCCATGCAAGGCTTTTTCGTGTTCTTGTAGATCGGTATCCTGAGGATCATCAACTTGGGGCCGTGCCAGGACAGTTCTGTCTGCACCTCTGCGAGATGGGCTGGTGGGGGAATGTGTGTGTGTGTGTGTGTGTTTTGGGGAGGGGGGGATGGTTGTTGGAAAGGTAGTCTGAAGGTAGCAGCCCCTCAGAGGAATCTGCCCCATTCCCTGAATTCCTTGCTAGACGACTTGTTTCAATCGGAGAAGCTTGTTCGTCGTTGCCCAGCAGGAGTTTCAGTAACTTTGGGAAACTTGGGGCCCCCGGTCTGCACCCCCTTCCCCAATCCCTCAAACTCTGCTCCCTCCCTCCCATCATCCCTCTCTCCTTCCAACCTCTGTCCCGTGGAAACGCGGCATTAACAGATCTTTATCAGCAGACCCATCCCTGCACGGACTCGCCATTTGCCTTTGTTTTATTTCATTGACCAAACACTGAGCCAGTACAAGGGATTTGTGTGCGCCTCTCTCTGCAGTCCTAATGTGAACCTGGTGCAGTTGTGGTCCTGACAATCCTTTTCCACTCTACGCATGTTTCTCTGAATGATAATAACATGGGTCCATGCCTGGAGGACAGCGCAGTGTGGTCAGGGTCAGCCACAGATTGTTGTGCCTGTGGAGGACATAAACAGAGGAAATGTCAAAACAACCCTCTGACAAAGAAAGGGAGACGTAGCAAAAATTCTTAGAAAGTGAGACAGAAAGGGCGGGAGAAAATTAGGGAGAGTGAGAGCAATGAGCTGGGAAAGAGAAGAAGAGTAAAAGACAGAGATGGAAGCAGGCTTTAGAGAGAAGAAGACATAACTAAATAAAGAAGACGTGCGGACGTGTAGAAGACATGTGGAACTGCCCAGCTGTCCTTGATGGTGCTGCTGCATGGTGATGGTGAGTGGAAAGTATGTCAGCAGTATATAAAACACAAGGCCCTGAGAGTCGCTGTGGGCGGGAGGTGTCGCCTTTCATTCCCCTAGGTTGGGGACAAACAGGCTGGATGAGTCTCTGGAGAGGACCCGTTCCACCCCTCCACTCAGGACTCATTAGACTCCAAAACTACATTACCCAGAAAGCACGGCCACCCACGGTTCTGAAGGCAGTAAAGGACAGTGAGAAAAAGAGCGTGCGCCCATCGCAGCTCGCTCCACTGTGGAAACCAGAAGACACCATCGGTGACGCCAACTGGATGTGATTTCATTTTTCTGTCCTTTAATCTTCTCCTTCATTCACCGCTTCGTTCATTTCCCTTCTTTAATTGTTACATAATATCAGGATCAGAATATCAAAATAGGCCTATTAGTTTCAAATGTGCTATGCAGCAGCGTCCCTTGAGCACCTCATTACAGTTTCCTTCTTTTTTAGATACAGTAGGTATGCTCTGCCTGACTTCAAGATCAGAGCCATAAAGCAAGAAAATAAAAATAAAAAAGATATGTAAACTGTCTAGTTCTTTCACTAACAGTTGAGTGTTTGCTCATATTTGATGTTGGTGAGCGCAGTGTCCTAGATGTGATTTTGCCAGTCCAGCGCTGACGCCCAGATGCCTGATTTGACAGAAGGAGCCCAGAATAGTGGCGGGTGGCACATCCCATTGCACTCTCTCTGTCTGTCTGTCTCTTTCATATGCACACACACACACACACACACACACACGCACTCCTCTGCTCTGTCAGCCCAGAGCTATACTGCTCATATCTCCTGCTCGGGCAAAGGAGCCAGTCTGGCAGCCACGGCACAATTGGGGATCTCTTCTCACCAAGACAGTTTGCCTGCCACTCATCGCTCTCCTAATTAGACACACTGTATATCTGTGATGGTCGACGTCTGGTGTCGTCTAGCCGTCTTTGCTTTCCAAACGATCCATGCCTCTCACTTGACAAGAATTTAATGAGCTGGGGACAATACAAGAACGCTGGACCATGTGCACGGCGTCTGCGCTTTTCTTAATGATCAAGCGATTGCTATTGTCACAGTACATCATTACCATTTCCACTGTGTGATTTCTATTGTACATTGTGCTCGTTAAAGGGTCACCAAAGTGAATTCACTCCTTGGGCCTGAAATAAGCCAACTTGTGGTCTTTGAGACATGGATCCGTCTAATTAGCCAATATGAGGACCCTCCCTCGAGATCGGCTTCTCAAAACGCCCACTTAACCTTCTGAGATTCAGAAAACAACCCAACACCTGCGCCAGGGAATTACTGGAATCTGATATACCAGAAAACAATCATTTCCCTTGATGCAGGTGGTGCCTGGTGGATGTCGCTTTTACTGGAGACAAGACAGAGCTAAATATGTATATATGTGTGTGTGTGTGTGTGTGTGTGTGTGTCTGTGTATGTGTGTTTGTGTGTCAAGGTCGCCACCCACAAGCATGTTCCATTTAAGGTGTAAATGGAGGGTCTGGTTGTGTTGCAGGTGACTTATTGTTCTGATTTCTCTCTCTCTCTCTCTTTCTCTCTCTTTCTCTCTCACACACACACACACACACACACACACACGCACACACACACACACAGTCAAGGTCACACTGGTTCATTACCAGTCAGTCTTCTGCGACATTCACAGACAAACACTATTATAATATTTATGACTCATTCTCAAAAGCTGCCATGTGCAGGGAAATTAGATAAATGTTTTTCGGGGAAATCACACGTGGGTGGAAGTGTCTGAGGAAATAGTGATGGATTGTGACCGTCTGATGAAATGCATTACTCAAATGCTGGTTGTAGATTGTGAAACTGAATATCACTTGTGAACAGCAGCCTTGAACAGAATGGAAGCCATGTTCTATAGACAAAAGAGTTGCAGTCAATTTACTTTCAATTCAGTCAAAAAAAGAAAGAGAATTTCATTACTTTCTGAATTGACTGTTTATAATTAGTGACCTGTATGAAGTTAACCCAATTCTCCCACTGTACTTAAGCTTTACCATTTTGTTCAGAATGGGTCCGACCTTGACTCTAAGTAAGTTGGCTTTTACGCGCTCACCCAGTACTGCACCCATTCTAACCTTGTTATGCGTGAGAAAACTAGGCCCTCTGCAAAATGTGCACTTGAGATTATGAATATGAAAATCAAGGCGTGCCAGCATTCACTTTATGATACACGGATCCTGATTTTGAACCAAGCCCATCTGTACGCTCCTTTCCTTAGGCGCCCCAACCCTGCAGAATTGTTTAGCACTTAAAATTTACATACTGATAAATGCCAAAGACATCAAATAGAATGTGAACTGCTGAGTCACAAAAACTTGAAAGAAATGAATTGTGCACTGAACAACTTTATAGAAATAGGAAGACAAAATTTCATGAATTAAGACTCTCATCTTTTGATATAAAACTTACTTTTAGCATTAAAAAAAAAGTAGCGGTTTCTTAGAATTTTAGGTTCTGTAAAAGTTTTGAAAAATCTTTTCAGATTCAGATGGGAAGGATAAAGAAGCCATGGTTTTGAATAAACCTGTGTGCTAGGCACACCCAAAATCCTGACTGTGGTCCTCAAATAGTCCAAGTCTGAAAAGAAACAGCTCAAATATGAATATCTCAATGCGTAACTTTATGCAGTCCGAATCCAGCCCTATCTGTGTAGCAGACTGTCTATAGGCTATTCCTACTGTCCCTGCATGGTCTTATTGATGTGAACCTCTTCAAAGGTTAAAACACAATTTCTGTACCCCTCATATGTGCAGCCTTAATCTGGAATTGTTTTGATTTACACTTTAAACTGAGGCAGTTGAAAGTGACTTGACGCCAACCCTGCTACAGACACTGCAGAGAAACAATGTGTCACACTGCAAAGAAATTTCCATTTTAACCTGTCTAGTCTGTTATTGGGTCCTAAAAATCTTAATTTTGTTAAAACAAATGAAAAAATCTGCCATTAGCGTTAGATAATTTCCATTTAGTTTCCAATGCAAAATCAACTTCCTTTTTGTATTTTGTACAGTCACGTTTCATTTTATTGATAGTAGTGTAGTGATCTGCCTTTTTTGACTTGTTTTAAGATATTGACACTAATTTCTAGGAAACTCCTGAAAGAAGTGAAACTGCATTGGAAACCAGTGGTGTTATCTCATCCCATTGACAAAATTTGTCTCTTGTTTTAAGAAAAATAAGATTTGAAGGTTGAATATGAGACTAAATGACTTGTTAAGATGGATGTTTTTTGCAGTGCAGGGAGGTGAAGTTAATGGTAGCTGGGTGGACTAATGGTTGGAGAGACTGTCCCGTCATTGAATGGTCACAGGTTCAATCCCTTCAACAGCTATGCACTGTACTTAAGTATCCTTGAACAAGACACCAAAACCGTGCATGCTTACTTACTGCATGAGAACATCAGCTCAATGCTTAAAATGTAAATGTGAGACCAGCTATCAGGAATCATTGACCTTGGGGCTTTTCAGCGGGCCATAAAATAGAGGCAGCAGCCACTTGGAGATCAGTTATGGCGAAGTCTGAGAAGCCGCCAGGGGAACAAAAGGTGCTGCCACTCAGGTGGTGTAGCATAACGTCTGTGTATACATGCCTGTCAACTAGTTTCTTTCTCCCGTTCAAGTGTTTCTCCATCAATTTAGCCCAACACACCCTTACTGTCTCCTGCACAATCAGCACAGTGTGGAGTGATCCGAGAGCGAGAGGAATCAACAGCCGGGAGCGAGAGAGAGAGAGTATCATTGCCCTCCTTTTTCCTACTTCAGGCATCAGGCATTTGAGACACTCAGCTATGGATCATGTGCACAATCACACAGACATACGCACACCTATACACATTCAGGGCAGCGAGGTGGTGGGGGAGTGTTGGAGCTCTGTCCATCATTGAGGATATAGTCTGTCAACATCATAATGGGATGGGATTTAAAACTACGCCTGCAAGAGAAAGAAAAACACAAGCTCTCTAAAGCCCAGATGGAAGAGGCTTGTTTAAGGAAATCTAAGTGTCCACATTCTCTGCAGGCACTTTTTGATGAAGACAAATTATCCTCTTTTCAGTGCACTGAAATAGCAATTGAATTGGACAATGGGCCCGATAAAGCCAGCATGAAGATATAAATACATGGGGTAAACTAGGAGCATAATTCATTGTCAGGGCATACGTATTGTTCTGGGTTATATTAGGCAACGGGTTTCTCCAGAGTGTGGTCCTGGACCGATAGAAGAGCACACTGCAAAAAATACCCATCTTAAAAAGCCATTATTTAGTCTCATATTGTGTTTTGAAATCTTATTTATTTTAAAACAAGTGGTAAATGATGCCAGTGTTCACATGATTCCAATGCAAATCAAAAATTGTGTTTATTATTATCGCAGTAAGATATTTTCTCTTGTTTCAAAAACATTCTCAAAAGAGCAGAAACTGAACTGGAACACTAGTGAAATTGCCACCCCACTAGCATAGTTTTTTCACTTGTTTGAAGGAAACCATTTTTAGATTCAGTACTAGACTAACTTACTTATTAAGATGGATGTTGTTTGTGGTGCAACAAAGAAAAGGCAGCCCTTCAACTGGGCTACTTCAAACACTTCGTCTACAAGGTTGAAAGCTCTGTGCTTGCAGGAGGGAGGTAGCTCATTTAGACTACCGCAAATCAGGTCAAGAGATATTTTCTTCCTATACAATAACCTGAGATGAACGGAGGCAGCTGTATCTAGGCTATGGGTTGTGCAGAATGATAGGTTTTTCTGTAGCTTATGGCATCTGAGGATCTTAAATTACTGATGATAAAAGGCATAAATCCATGTCTTCCAAGCCTATTGTAACCTCTAAAAGTAATCTGCATGTTTTTACTGTGGCTATACATAAACAGCGACTCTTTCTGATTTTGAACCAATGTAAAGGGCTATTCATGACTTTCCCTCACGGCAGTCAGACTCTGGTGAACATTACAATAAGGCAACATGAGGCAAATGAGACTTGTTCCACTCTGTTATTATGGCGATAGCACAGTACAATGCCAGACAGATGTCACTGCGAATGAGACAAGCCATGATGAGTGGGTTGAAGCGGTGTTGTGAGTGACATAGCTAAAGAGACATGAGTCACTCTGTGGACTGTTTCCTCACTGTTCTTTCTCTTACTCAGCCCTCAGACTGGCTGCTTTGCCCAAGCAGGAGATGTGAGCAGTATAGCTCTGGGCTGACAGAGCAGACGAGTGTGTGTGTGTGTGTGTGTGTGTGAGAGAGAGAGAGGGAGAGAGAGAGAGAGAGAGAGAGAGAGAGAGAGAGAGAGAGAGAGAGAACCAGACAGAAAGAGAAAGATAGGGAGAAAGCAGTGTAAACACACAGTGGAGTTGATTGTGTGTGGACTGAATGCATCAGTGTTCAAAGTGTCATTCATAAAATCATCCTAATGGCTACTGCAGACTGTTAAATAAACAATTGCAAATGAGACTACCAGCACCGTGCTGTATAGGAAAAAGACAAACTCAGAATAATGTTTAGTCTTACCGATCTCCCAAATCACAAGTAAAGTAGCAGCTGCAAGTTCGGCGTTTGAAATGACTTATAGCATATTTATAAGACATTAATGAGCTGTCATTGTATTGGTTTACGATTAATCTAAGATCACCCCTGCTGCTCCAACCCCTCCAAGACGTCTCAGGTTTTTCATACTGAAATACAAAACATATATCTGCTATATCACCAGAACTATATTGGAAACACAATAAGGTCTGACAGCCTGTACAGATTTATGTGGGGGTTCATGCTCTGAGGATTTACACCCTTTTGCTTGAGCATAAACCACAGCTGAAATAACCCAACATGGTCCAAACCCTCAAGCAGTCAGTACCACTTCAACTGGTGCAAGAAGGAAGCATGAATTATCTGGAACATTTTATGTGCTAAAGGTATGGGGAAGACAAAAAAGTGCAACAATTTTATTATCAGGATAAGGCAGGATAACGTTAATATAGAAGCAGAATAATAACATAGCAGTCAATTCCCTGTGCATAACCTAAATCCCATTTGAGTCTGGTCAGTAAAGGTGGAGTAGATGATGACTATTACTCTTTGGTGTGGAGGGAGGGATCCAAGAACTGGTCCAGCGCTGCTTGATTCAATCTGATCTCTCTCGGAGCCCACAGCCTGTCCTCCAGCTGTGTCCAAACAACCCACACCCTCTGCCTGAGTCTGCAGGCTTTGGCTGGTGCTGGGGGGAGAGGTCAGCTGGGGGTGTACCAAGAGCTTTCTCCACGCTACAGTAACTTCTGCTTTTGACATGTGGAGGCCCTAGGCCCATCCATCGTCCCTCTGACAGCTCAGCCGCTCATACAGGCAGGGGAAGGTAGAGAGATTGGGTATAGGCGCTCTGCTTTAAGGTAATAAACTGTGACATTTACATATAAAGAAATTTCCGTTTTCTATCGGCGATTGATATAACACAGAGGTGATTCAATAGTGATTCCTATACCCAGTTCATGAAAGCTTTTACATTTGCTGTTCTCGCACCTCACACCTCGTAGTCCTCTGCTGCACAGGAACTGATGTGTTTGTGTTTTACATTTCAGGTTTGTTTGGAATAAACAGAGGAAGAAATGGGTGATAGCCACCATGGCTGAACAGACAAAGAAAAGAACGCCACCTACAGAAACTCAAACTTCATCCACAGAAAATCCAAGGAAAAAGACACCACAGTACTGGCGACACTGTTTGATTGCGATCTCTGTGAAGTGCAGTGCAAAAATACCACAGCAATGACCACTCATCAGCAAAAATGTCACCAAAATCAAAAAACAATAACATCGCAGAATGCCACTTTAAGTGTTGGTGGAACTAAACTCATGAAACGCTTGGCTTGGTCTAACTGTGCCTCTTTGGGTGTCGTTAAAGTTCAATAGGCTACGCTGGTTTGTTGGGCAAAAAGAAGAAAGCAATAATTAAAGCCATCCACAGTGTGCATGCTGGCTTTCTATTGCCTCTTGTCAAGTTTTGTTCCCTGTCACGCAGATACACTTCAGTATCATCTCCTCAAAAGGAGCCGAGGGAGCGAGTGCAATGAAAAACTGGATGAAATAAGAGAGATGTTGCTGTGCAGATGGTGTATCTTAATAGACGTGAGCTCAGCGAGCTGTGATAAGGGACCATGTCGACTTTGAGCATGGAGAACAAGCAATCCCCGCTCAGGGGGCTGAGCAGCATCTGGATGGGGCTGCAGCCAGACATTAATAGATGACTAGGAATACTACGTTGACAAATTGAATGCCACCGATGAATAATGGCAAGAGACTCTTAAAAGAGAGATTGTCACAGGAAACGATGGACTCAATTGTTCCCAAATGCACTGGTGCATGTGCACAATAAATTGAGAAGGAGTGAATCCAAAATACTCTGAATGCAAAATGCTCATGCCTTTTAGTTTGCAGCTGAACTTCATCTATCTTCCTTACTTGAATATGGTGGTGCTATTTTGTTGTTGCAGGCTTAAAAAGTATTCTTATCTAACAATGATCAGCAAATACCTGGATCACGCTGAGTTAATGTATATCTTGGTTAATAATCCTAATATGATGCGGGAAACCTCCTTGCCAGCATAGCCTTTTCCCAGTCAAGTGGATACGCAAATGCCTTCAGTCTATCATCAGATATTTTGAGTTTGCATGGGACCATGTAGCAGACTCCTGCTGGTCATGCAATAGCTGAACTTACATGGTGGCTTTGCCTCTCTACAGCGTTTGACAGTAATCTGTCAACGTCTTTGCAAAATATGTAAACACAGCAACCCGTGGCTGTGAACTGGCAAAACGTGCTCTGAATCCAATCTCTCCTCACACTGGGATCTGGGAATACGGTATTAATAACCGCAAAGAAGAGAGGACCGTGCTCATCTTGCTCAAACGTGTGAAGGTCATAATAAACTTGCAGTCGGCTCCGTGCTGAGAATAGCCCTGTGTTCCCCAACACCTTTCCCCTTAACTGGCCATGCTGTAGCTGAAAACATAGCGAGGGATTGAGTCATATGGTTTCACTTTGAGGAATATACTTTCCTACATGTGCTCTGTAAAGCTCATGTTTCCATTTTCGTAGGTGTGGTCTCCTATTTAGGTCACAACAGAACTCAGTGGAGAGGAATTCCCTGTGTATCCATGTGAGGGAGGGTTTTTTAATGAACTGCCCAGTGATTGAAATGGGGCGAGTCAGCTTACTTTTACATGAAGGCACGACTGTTACCGCTTCATTGTGGGAACACAGAAAGGGTCGTGAGAGGTATGAGACCCTGTTACATGTTTGGGTGAAAAAAGAAAAAAACACCTGGGGATTGCGCTCCAATTTCAGATCAGATAGAATTTAAGCTTTGAATCTGCCTAATTTCATAGTGCGAGATGCAGGAAAATTTGTATATCGGACTCATGATTACTTTGAACCATATTTTACATATTCTCAACTCTTCTACAGGCCGTCAGAAGCTGCATATCAAATAGTTTTTCATCTGTGAAGTCCTGCTAGAACGTGTGTTTAGGTAATGCGGAGGTAGGAGGAGGAGGAGGATGTGTGATACATGAGTTAGGGCCAGCCTGTGTGCTAGCAGACCAGGCACAGCTCCCACTCATACCCCAGGGCAGCCTCTCTGATGAATAAAGAGGATGCTTTATGGCCTCTGGTCCTGCCGGGTCTTGGCCAGTCATGCACCGCAGGACTGTAGCTTATCCCAGACAGCCAGACTGCTATTGTCAAAGAGAGACAATTTGAAAGGCCCACAGAGAGCAGTGGTCTCATTAAATGAAAGGCTGGTTTGTGAGAGACAGAGGGACAGAGTTTGTTACATACCGCATGTCAATTTACTTTGAGTATAGGGCATTTAACAGTAGCCTGCAGTAGATTCACTCTCGTCCGGTCCTTAGAGAGTGTAAAATAAAGTGAGGGAGAGAAAGGAGAGATATTGGGAATTCTGTGGTGATTTCATGAGTTCATCCTGCAGAAACAAAGGATATTCCAGCTCTTTACGTGTCATCATCCCAACTTCACCTTGCTGGAATGCTGTCCAAACCGCTAAACTATCACCAGATGTTCACTATGTTGGGAAAATGCATAAACTCATCCTTTAGCCTCTCACTTGACATCATACAGTGCTTAATCAGATACGGTTGTTATCCAATGGTTTGCTACCTGACTCGATACAATTAGCCGCCTGGTTGGATAGTAATCAAATGAGCTTGAAAAACCGGTGCGATATTTTGTACCTGGTGCCAGTTGGTTAGTTTTGCCTATATGCTGAGAAACATTAGCAGTTTTTTTTGGGTGTATGTGTGTATGTGTGTGTGTGTGTGTGTGTGTGTGTGTGTGTGTGTGTGTGTGTGTGTGTGTGTGTGTGTGTGAGAGAGCCGTGAGCCCGGGTGAGTGTGGATTAGGTCTGGTCTCTGGCTCTCGTCAGCACATGCCGGACACCGCGCTCTGAGGCCCTGCATTCATTCCATGTTGTTTTCATTCCCCCACCTTTGCTAGGTGCACAAAAAATGTTTTCTCAAGCCTCAGCATTCCAGAAAAAAACTGCTAGCATTTACTTACACACACCTGGATCGCGGCCGTTCATTTGATACCCAACATTTTTCAATTATGCAGCACAGCCCAAAAATATGCACTTTTTTCTTCTGCACAAGATGAATTCTAAATCGTTCTGGCACACAGGGTAAGCAAACAAATCATAGGTGAAACTTTATTAAACACATGCTTCCTAATCCTTCATTTAGCAGAGGAATATACATTTATCTTGGACAGTAGTGAAATTGTACTGTTCAAAATAACTGTATGAACATGATTTTACACACACAGAGGGGCTCTTTATCACTCTGTTAGCACTGTAAACTGGGCCAGGAAATATCAAGGCCTGTAATTACAGTCAGATACAGAAGGTAAGGAAGTGAGCTAACATTCCTGATCAGAGTGCAAAGATACAGGAGACTTCCTCCAGTACATATTCATTTATTAGCTTTTCATTAGGCAGCTCACCCTTGGTTTGATCCTTCCCCAAATAAAGCTACACACATTCTGTTTTCCAAGAACCATTTTTTTCCTTTTTCTGCTGCTCAGTATAGATGACCTGGGGTCAGGATTTGAACCTCCGCTGAAAGTATAAGCTAACAGGAACAGAGAATTACAACCACCCCATGATCAACTATTCCTTAACCTCACACATCATGTTATCATCGAGTCTGGCATTACATTGTTATTCCATGCCCATACTAATGACTCTTCGATGGCCTTTTCCTTTGATCCAGATGACATTCTCTGACATTCTCTGACTGGGCGGCCTATAAGGAGCAGTTGGCATGCGCTGGCACATCCTGAGCCTGGCCTGCAGTTCTCCAGATGGTTGGGCTGAATGTGATGTGTCATCGCACAGCCCTTTTACAGGAATCAGTCTTGGCTGAACACAACGAACCGTAGGACCATATAGTAATTGGCTACGGTTACATATCATTTCATTTTGTTACGATTTAAAAAAAAAAAATCTGATTCTACATTTGGATTTTATTAGATCACATTGCTGGTTGTCCACTCTTGGCCTGAAAATGGCTGTTATGCGTCTCCTGTGGCTGTATTGATTTAAATGTGTGTCTGTCTTACTTTTTTCCACTGTCCATCTCCATTTCTTTGCTGCATTGTGGCTGGATTGCGTCCAGATCGAATTCCATACACAGTGCAAGCCATATTGCTTCTATTTGGTTTTGAAGATCCAACAGTGTGAGCAAAATCAGATTTTTGTGCAGCCGGACCTGTCAGCTGATACATCCTGGTGTGATCAGATGATAAGAATCACGGCAAGTGTAACCAACCGTGTACCTTTGGGACTGAGAGTGCATTTGTCCCTCAGCCTCACTCCCTCTGTCAGTGTAGGTACCACTTGTATCTGCCAGTTCCACACTGACCTGGTTTTTAGACTATACACTCCCTATACACTATACACATGCATGTGCATTGCATCGCTTCAACTCATTCCTCATATGATCTTGGCATGTAATTTCTGTAGTGTCAGGTGAAAGCTGCTCTGTTATTTCTCATTCCTGCGGGTTCAATCCATATAGAATGTGCAATGATTGCCAATATTTCCTTTATTTTTATAGCTGATTTTTGCACTTTGCATTGGAAACCTAAAGTTAATTATTTAGTTAAGTTAGTTATTTATGAAGCATTTGTCAACAGTTAATCTTTTACCGATGATTAATGACTTACAAAAGCCACTTCTACTTCACATACAAAGTTTGTATCTCTAGCATATTTTTCTGGAATAGTAAAATAACAAGTTTGAGTCAAAAACTACAATTGATCGTCAGTATATCTTCCACCAGAACCATGAGAAAATCCCAAAGCCTATCAAGCCTATGTGGTCATTTGTTTGTGTTGTACCAGCATGCTTACTAAATGACTTGTGCTATTGCAGGTGGTAGAGAGGGGATGAGAGGGCAAACTCTTCTACATATCTCTTTTCCGGGGGCATGAATAACCATGTCTGTCATGTTCAGGATTCGCCCCTATGGCGCCGGGGATCACACAGACGACCTCATACCAGAGAGATGCGCTGTACTGACGAGGCCCTGAGATCCAAACCCCACACAGACCAGGGCAGGCTCTCAAAACAACTCTCCCCGCTCTGTTTTCCCTCCCTGATGCTGTGATTCACAGATGAGGTGAGGGAGTCTCTGCTGAACTACCAGCAGGTTACCGGAGGCCATGACTCTGCCAGACCTTAGAGCTACACTGTGTATGTCTTACTCCACCAGTCCTCTCTCTGTTTTTCATTTTTCTCCCCAAGCCTCAGCCCGCTCACTCTTCCACAGAGCATTGAGAAGCCCGGTATGGGAAGCTGAAATACATTACATTCCCTCCTCGCAGGATCTTGATATGATTCACAGCTCAGTTTCCAGCGGATATGGGCCGGCATCGTTTTTGCTGAAGTATTGGCCTGAAAGCAGGAGGCCCCGGGGAGCTTTGTTGTGGTGGGAAGCAGCGCTGCTATCCTAACAGAGATCTCCGTCGCATGGATTTCGGACAGCGGGAAAGCCAACAAGAGGGGCTTTCACATGAAATCCCCTGAGCTGGTTGCTACTGTACCATCACACTTCCCCTATACCTTGCCCAGCGGAAACAGATCCTATCTTTCCTTATCGCTGGGGTAACTCAACCCATATTTATCTAATTTCATCAGTTGATTGTTTGCAGAGGCTGCAGTGACTCAGATCATTACATCATATGAACAGATAGAGAGAAATACATAGAGCATTGATTCTTTTTCTCTCCACAAAATGTAACTCATCAGGGCGGACACTCGGTTTCCCACACACCAGGATAATGCACCAGGCTCCACAGCACATGGGTACCATTAAGACACTATCCAAAAGCTGCATGTTAAAAATTGTACCGTGCCAAATGGAAAATATTCACAGTGAGAAGAGAGAGACATGTTACTCCTCCCTTTAACAAGAATACATTTAAAAAACTCACTGGGTTTGGTAAGTTGGACGTACTGCTGAAAACAAGCTGAAGGCAAAAACGCCAATTCAGAATGAAGGGGAAAATGATTACGACCACACAGACTTTGGCTTGGACATGGCGAGTTGTTTACTGCCAAGAACAGCAACTCAGCCGAGGAAACAAGATCATTCTGACACTCTCTGAATGGGTCCTCGGCTCTCGTGGAACACTCAATTTACTGACCAAGTTTGATTAAAAATAAATTGATTTCAAGTTTTATAAGGCTATAACTTGCCTGAATAGGGTATTACTCAAAGAATATACATTACTGGAGGAGAGGCTTTCTTGGAGTTGTGCTTCAGCCCCCAGAGGATATTCTCCCATATATTATGAACACTCCTCAGCTTTGTCAATGGCTATCTACTCTAGACAGGATAAATCTAAAGCACAGACTTGAGTTCAGGGGCCCCATGTTCAAAGGGCCGCATCAGGGCTCCAATAAACATCGTAATGCTAGAATTGGCTCGCTTTTCCACACACGACACTCCATGTGCAGATGCAAGAGGGAAAGGTGACCCACTATTAAAATACTCCACAGTCTCAGCAGTGTCCCACATGTGCAGGGCTCGAGTTTGTTGTTGCCTTGAGGTGTAGTAGCTATATAGTTAACCGACTCATGGCTCTGTCATATGGGCATAGGAGCTGATGTCTCCCTTCGGCCCTTGAGGCGTCTGCCTGGAGTTCCCATCCAGTCAGGGAGGGCCTGCCCTCAGAGCTACAAGGTTCACCACTCAGTGAACTCAGTGCCTAGAGGTCAGGGGTCAAGAGCCCAGGGCCAGGCCACAACCGCAGCGGCCGACAGTTATGCTTACAGATCATACTCAGCAAGCTGATTTGTGAGGTTTACATAGTGCATGGGCAGGATCTTCAAACAAAGCTGTTTATGGCCTAAGTGTTTACCTGAGTCCTGCCTCTAGAACATAATTTACAGCCTATTATTCCTCAAGTAAAACACACAGGATATTGACTTGGAGAGCGATGACAGGGAGCTTTCTGTAATTGAATCATTCGGTCAGGGCGAAGCAGCAAAATCTTCCTCATTGCTTTAAACATGACACTTTCTTGTATACTCATCGGCAATGATACCATCTACAACCTATAAAAGGCGGGCATATAGTCTTAAATGGAGCTATGGTGAAGGGCTAATTTGCTTTTAAAGAGGGACAACAAAAAGAGCCTATTGCAAATCTTGTCAAGGCTTTTTGGAGAGTGTTCTCATAACGCCTGCTGACCCCAGGGTAGAGTAAACATTCCATTTGGCCTTCATGACTCGCCAGTAATTACCCAGACTGCCCTAGGGCCCCGCTCGCTGCCTGGCTGGCTGGCTGGCTGGCTGACTTTACTGGCTAACAGACATACAAAGAAACATGCTTGCATTTCCTAACAGGTCTACCCCACATTAATGAATCGAAGCGCATTCACAAGGGGCTTGTAAACTCACCTTCATAAAACTTCAGACTCAAAGCAGAGATATTCTTCCTAATGGAAAGCAGCTTGTGTTTTATTTTGTTGGATGCGTTCACTTTTGCTGTTCCTGTCAACTACTGACAGTGTTGCAGAAGGAATGCGATGTACTCAACTGCATCATTAGATAAATTCCCATGAAATCCAAATTTTGTGTTAATCGCTGTTTGTGATTAGTCCCATATTGAATCAGTATAAGTCTGAACATGATTATGCTGTCATTTGGCGATCATATTGGGAATAATCAAGTCAGGTACCGGTGCTACTGTTGTATTGCAGCATTGCTTGTTATAGTCTCTGAGTCTCCCTATGCATTCATTAAGGTGTGCTGACCGCTGAAGGCTGCTGTCTGGTGTAGTAGTCGTTACTGTCTGCCAGCCCCGACACCGGACTGACGCACTACCGACGACCCTGACTGTTTCTGCCTGTGTGCGCACACGTTTTCATGCATATACACACACATAGACACACAGACACATACACGCACACACACACACAGGTCTGATTGTCCCCTGTCCGGCTCCACTCCCTCATTATCTGTGTAACTGCACGTCTGAGACCTTTAGCTCAGTGGCCAAGCCAAGTCTCCACAATGCAGACAAACATCCCAGTCATGGTAATTCACCTCTGGAACATGAATACATTCGTCTTGCTTCATTGAGTTGCTGAATAACATGATGCTGTTTAAAATGCATGCTGAGCTACAGCTTTGTTATTAAATATGGATGGTATGAGAACATTAGGTAATATGTTGTTCCAATAAATTATGTTGATCCTGTTCTGATGTTTCATTGAATTTTGCGAATAGCTTGATTCAATTTCTTGTGAAAAGGAGCTCAAATATTTATCATAGAAAGAGCAAGTTGATGTGAAATGTGCTCCATTTTTCTGACTGAAGCACACACACACACACACACACACACACACACACAGAGCACACACTTCTTTGCCCCTAGTCACATGTATGGTGATGCTTCCACATGTCTGTGTGTGTGAGATTGTGCTTCCCCTTGAGCAGGTGAGTCACATTGGGGGATTAAAACAAAGGCTGAATAAAGCTGGAGTGACAATGCCTGAAAGAGTCTGGGTGGCCAAATTAAACTTCACTGAGTAGTGCAGTATTATGAAAAGAAGAGCAGTGTAAGAACAGCCAAATTTCATTATTAATTTGCATAATTTGGGAATCTAATTTTGGTGAATTAATTTGATGGCAATTAATTGAACAATGCAACAAAAAATCTGCAAACAAAACCCAGTGGAATCTGTGAATTTAGTTTGTTGGACATGTTCATGCAGAGTCTAAATGAAAACTTGAAGTGATTAGAGAATGCGGCTGCGAAAAACAACCTTTCAATTGACTGGAACTTGAAACAATAACAACATCCCCCTCACACACAGTTTTCCTTCAGTTTGAAGTTGTCCCCAGCACAGCAGCCGAATCAGCCAGTCAGGCTGGTCCGATCTTCAGCGTTTAGCGTTAAGAGGTAAATGGACGTGTTGTTAGCTTGATGGATGTGCGTTTCCTGAGAGCCAGCACTCGTCTTAACATAAAACCATACATCATTTTTAATTGACTGGGGCTACACTGGAACTTGTGATAATTAAAATCTAAAAGCCTGGCAAATGAGCTGCTACCGAGGCAAAGCCCGACAATCCTGTTACCTTAAGTTCCATTAGTGTTTCACTAATAAACTAAGCATGTTCAAGCCTTTAAGCATATTAACTATCTGACCTGGCAAAAATGTCTGGTTGATAAATTCTGCGCTCACATAAATCAGCACTCACATTCACATAAAAATTCACTAGCGACTATGGAGAAAAACACCAACTCAAATTGAATTCCATGTGTGTTTTTCATGTAAATGGCCTTGTTTATGAATATGTTAGATGAAAGTTTATACAAAACTTAAAAAATAAGCTTCAAAATTCTTTAAAATGAATTTAACAGTACAAGGCCATGTTCTCTTGAGTTGTAGCAAGTGGTTTAAAGGGACTAGGGGAGACTGCCGGGCTGAATGCAGGTACTGTTCACACAAGGCCCTCTCTGAATACGTGTTTACTCAACCAGTCACATGTCCAAATCTGAGCAGAAAAAAAAAGTCATATTACCTTTTTCCAGACAGATTAACCCTAAGATTCAGGTTAACAGCCCTCTAGCGCAGGAAATTCTTGTTTCACATGCTATGAAGGACACCGCCGTTTCTGCATCAGCCACATTATGAATTTTGCTCTGTGGTGTAATGACCTCTGCAAATGCAATCTATAAATTTAAAGGATATGACATGAAATCAGTCATTCAGGTTTCATAGATGGAAGAAATGGACCTGACTTTCCATGGCGTTTGGCATCGCGTCAGTCAATTACCATTTCATATATTATGGTTTAAATACTGAGCCACACACATATATATTTACAACCCATTTCAAGGGAATGGCAATGAAAACAGTATTTTCTTCATGCAGCTCGTTTAGAGGTTTAACATAACACTGTGTAAATCGTATCCAGCTTCTGGGCAGAAATTGAGAGAGGACACACAAATAATATGATAAAGCCAAAACTGCTGCGATAGGCTGTGACACAGTAGGATTTTCAAACAATAAAGATATTCCAGGGGCCCATGAAGCAAGTCTGATAGAGGTGGATTTTCCATGGTTGTGTGCACCCAGAGTCTATGTAAATAAAGGGAAAGGGTTAGTAGGGCTCTGTCAGGGCTTTGCTCTCCCTGCTCAGACCTTATAAGGAGGCTAGCTGATCAACAGAGCAGTCCCTGGGACATTTGATCCACAGAGACAAATGGAGAGCACTTGCACTGAAAACAGTGGGCAGGCAGTCTGGGGGTAGGGGGACATATCTGGTTAACCACCCTAAGATATCAGCTTCTTATTGAAATCTCTGAAAGCTTATTCCAGGCAGCCTATACCACACAGAAAAATAAAGGTGCGAACTGGAACCGAAAACGGTTCTTCGGAGTGAAAATGTTGGCCATTTTTATTGTGTGGAATCATCATTGGAATTGTCAATTACTTCACTGTTTATGTCACAAGAAAGTTCAGTAAGATATACCTGAAATGAATACCTCTACTTCCTCTAAACTCTTAAACAAAGCCACAATTAGATGACTCCATAACATGCAAGATCAGCTTAACATGCCCCATAGGCAACAGTTGCTCATTCCCTAAAAGCTGTCGGAGGTGATGGGTGGGAATGCGCTGCCAAACTTACCGAGACTCGTCACTCCAAGATGAAAGGGAGGAACATGTCCGTTCCCAAGAGCTGTTGACAGCAGAACTGACTTCCAGGTCAGGATGGGCGAGGATCATCCACAGGACCCAGACCTCTGCGTTAACCACCGGGAAAACAGATGGTCTTCCACCCATCCTCCCTTACTCCCCGGCTCATCCCACTTAACAAGAGCTGAGTCAACTACATGAAATCGACACTCCCATTACTAACAACCATTATCCCAGACAGTTTACTGTTATCTCAAGCTTACACCATCAATGGGACCTTTGACAGTATGGATGACTGTAGCGTGACTGTGAAAGCCTAAGTAAGGGATTTCTCAGGACATCTGTTTGTGAGAAATCCTCAAGTTTCTATGTTGGTGGTATTTGCATGGCCATACACTGAACCTGAGAGAGTGACAATGAGTAGTCTGATCATGCAGGCTCATGCGGGACCTCAGGTGGCACAATGGATGGAGATCAGCGAGAAAAGTGAAGCAAGAGGAGCAGGAGGCAAGGGAAGGGAAGACCACTCCAATTGCACAGCAATGAAGCAAAACATTTCACATTATTTCAATAGGTTCACCGATCGACCCTACGTCCAAACAACCCAATAGACCGCTTCAGCTTGGTGTCCCAGCACCCTTATCAGCGAGTGTGTGTTTTGATCACTGATCACTCAGTGGAGCCCCTCCAGGTTCCAGGTGATGTAAGCCCAAGGGGGAGCAGATGGGATGAATACTTGTGATGCAGCGATGCTGTTAAGACATGGTGTTAAGTGAGTGACAAGGTTGTGCCTGTTATGTGGTGCAGCTGCCCGGGCTGGCAGGCCCGGGATCCAGAGGCAGGTGTGGGGACCAGACCACCTACGGTCCGAGCTGCAGGAGCAAGATGTGAGGACGCGCTGTTGAACACTCCCCTCGCAGTCCCTCATAAAACACTGCAGGTGTACCACCAGATAGCAGTGGCTGCCAGCCAGCAAGCTGCATGTGTGTATGTCCCACCTCCCCCTCCTCTCTCTCTCTTTCTATCTCTCTATTTTACTCTCAGTGCCTGGCTAGTTGCCAGAATATGAATGATTAATGAGGGCCTAAAATGATCTCCAGATACATACAGAATATATTCCTGCAGTCAAAACGGGGGCCTGTCTGTTTGACCAAAAAGTTAGAGGGCATGATATTAGAATGATGGGTTATTGCTATCAATTAGTTTTCTGACAGCAGTTCACTTGATAATACTTATTTCACTGATATTACAGTTGGTACTTTTATTGCAGTAGGCCTAAATCAATGTCAGAGGGTAAGTCAATGTTGGAATGAAAATTATTAATGATTGACAAATAAGAGGTGATGATACCATCTGGTTAACTTTCCACCATCAATAACAGTTGTAAGTTATAAGTAATTTGCAACAAATAGGACTGCAGGCAAGGGCAAATAATAATATATCCATCTTTTACAATTATTGCAAAACATTTACAAAGAAACAGTCTGTGGTTAAAGTGGTCATTTTTTAGCTTATACTGGAGGGAGCAACTCATAGATACAAAGAATTTGTGAATTTTAGAATCATTCATAGATGAGAAAGTAATTTGATGGTTTTATGCAACGTAAAGCCACGTTTTGCCCTGGAGTCATGTGAGAGAGGCCCCTCAGTAAACAGAGGGAGCAGACGCACCGCTCAATGGCTCCTCATTCATCTCGTCATCCCAAGGACACTGACAGCTGGCCTTCGTGACGGGACAATGAGTCCGAGAGGAACCCCAGCAGAGAGGGACCAGCCAAGGGCCCTTTCTGCTCCAGTCCAGAGTGGGACTCTCTCTGGAGGGGTTAAAGTCTTAATCCCTCCTCTATTCTCTATGGCATTAGGATTAGCCGGGATAGGTTAATATGCACACCTTCGGGTTAGGGACCAGAGCAGGATCCCTGTTCTGCTGCCATGCACAGCCTGTCTGGTGTTTGCAAACACCATGCGGCCCTCCCTGCCCTCATTGGCTGGACCCTGTTGAAGAGGCCATCTTGGCCAATGGGTGACCACCCCTAGATCAAAGCCCTTTGTGCAGAAAGAACACATTGTTTGACTAGTCCCTGGGCATTTTATGATTATGCATTTTGTCACCACTTAACCCTCAAGCCATGCCATGATTGAGATAGGATTTGTATTCATTCATTATGCAAATATTGTAAGAGATATGTAAACAAGTGCGTAAATAGAGCAATTTCACAGCTCACACTGCTGACCCTTAAAAGGGGGTTTGTTTGCCACTGCTCAGCAGTATATAAATATTTAATTGCCTGTTAGCCACGGCTGCTGCTAATCCTCAGCGATAGTCCCTGCCAAGTTGGAGCATATTTGGGGGCAGCTGGATAATAAATCATAAGAACTCGAACACAGAAATATACCAGGGAGCTTGCTGTTTACGCCTTTTGTTCTGGAGTGATGACTGTTGTGACAGCAGGCTCGTGAGATGGGACTAAACCCACCAGAACCTCAGGCTCTGTACGGACAGGCCACGCTCTGAGGCGAACAAGATGAAAGAAGAGCACCGCTCATGGTACAGCAACGCATTTACTGTAGTTTTGTATTGTGAGTAAAAACCAGTCATGTTCGCTGATGTGAAGCAACTCCATGTGTTTGCCATTTGGTTAATCCTTGAATTCATCAGTTTTTCCAGTTTTCTTAATTATTTTTTCATGCCCCGATACAGTTTCTGATTTGACTTAAAGTAAAATTAGAAAGAGCTGACAGCTTTTTGGCAGGGCATGATCCCACCTTTACTGAATGCAAATATCCAATATTTCTACACAGTTACTACATCATAAGTAGCGTGGTATTGATCTTCATGATTCACTGGCCTACGCTCCAATGCTGCATTGTCAATATAAGTATAGTAAGATGTGTTACATCTCTACGGAAGTCAGTTTTTGTGAAAGACTTTACATTTCCACTTTTGACTGTAACAGCTCTCACCAGAGGAGTGGAAAATTATTAACATTCTCAAACTAAGGAAGGAAAATTGCAAGCTGATTGCTCCTACTTTTACTTTTTACAGTACAATATTTCATCTGACTTGGAGTGTTTATTGGCTTAAGTAAGTGGATACTGGTATGTTGTGTAAGTGGAAACAGGTGTCCAGTGCTGTAGCCGGTATGGAGACATACACTGACTGCAGTATGTCTGTATCTATACAGATGTGTTTGCAAGAGTTTTTTTTCTGCTTGCACTGCAACTCATATGTTCTCTATTTAACAATGAAAATATTTGAAAATGTTTAACGATCTGCCGTTCTACCAAGAGAGGGGATCACGGGGGATATCGAAAATTGTGTTTACAATAGCCAAATTTGGTTTTTGGTACGGAGTGATAAAGCGAGACCACATACACCACAGAGGAACACTGTGGTGACACGCAGACTGAAGGGGCATATTTGTGTGACATTCAGTATTTCTCTGGGGTTGTAAATTGGCGCCTCTGCTCACACCACCACTGTCAATCATGCCAGATAGCCAGCGAGTGTGAGTGTGTGTTTGCTGTAACGCTGTCTGCCGCAATAACATGTTTACACTGGTGACAGGAAAATCTATTGGACTTTTACAGAATACATGCCCATATCCTGAAGGATATTGAAGGATTTATGGGTCTGAAGTATTTTCATTGCCTCAAATAATCAGATGCAGGAAGGAAACCTTTTTTTAACCTTTATTTATCAAGGGAAGACTTTGGTTGAACATGCATGTTGTTTATCAGCACTGCCCTGTTCCCCATTCATACAGTTACACACATTCACACCAGGGAGCTGCCCAGTACAGCCAGTCTTCCACTATTGTCCACTTTGCTGCTCTGCTGGAGCAACTGGGGGTTATGTGCCTGTCTTAAAGGCATACTACTAGGATTTCAATTTTCAAAATATTTTAAAATGATCACACTCTACACTCACACTTGACTGGACTGGCAATCTATAAAAATAGCTATGAGTGTCGAGTCTCCCTCCTTCTGCCTCCTCTGCCTGCATTTGTTGTGTTCTGGGCATTAACCTTTTTCTGTCAATCTGTGTGGGCACTCTGCTCACGTAGGTGTAGCCACCATATTTCTTCAAAACAGTGTAATGTGCACTCTTTGCAGCTTACTTTTCAAAAAATAAAATTCAGTGAAGCAAAAAGAGCTGTAGACAGGGCTCGTTCAAAAACCAGAGTCGACTTGAATTTAAAAGATAATTACAAACAAGAACTGAAGGGGATGAAGAGAGACTGCTTTCTGTTGGACAGGTAAGGTAACCAAATGTCTTCTTAGCTACTGTTTGCTAATGTTTGTTCTCTGTTGCCGTTTCACCCAACTGATCCGGAGGCGTGTCCTTCATACTAGTGGTGGGAAGCACATAAACAGAAGGCAAAGAGTGAACAAGGCAGTGTTAAAGCAATGGCTAGGTAGCATCAAAACTGTACAAGTAAGGTGTGACTTCAGATCATTTTCATTTACATCATTTTACCGGTGTTTTACCGGTGTGTTGAAAAATACATTTTTTGCGTGTTTTTGGGGTTGATTTTTGGAATGTCCATTGGCACTATAGGTGTATCAGAGAATCAAACTATATAATCAATCGGTATAATGGACTAGAAGACAAGGGTGTTATCTATTGTATGGGTAAAATGGAAACATCTTGCCTCTCCACAGCATATAGGCAACTCAATAGGCCTATTAATAGGTGAATTAATTTTACAGTGCATTTTAGATTTATCAAATGAGAAGATCACCAACTTTGTCCTTTGACTGATAATTTCCATTAAACCTCAATATTTTACCCCAAATAAACAAGGAAAACATCATAAAATGCCTGCCGTGCAATGATCACAGAGAAGAATCCTGGCAATATGGAACAAAGCCTATAGGCTGCTTTTCACTGGGAATACCTCTCTTTCTATATTCCTTTCTTTCTGTATCACCATGCCATATCCCTCCTGGTATCAGAGGAATCTATGGAATGGCTAAGTGGCTTGTAGAAGTTCTTATGAGATAGCCTTGATCTATCTGTAATCCCACTCAGATAAGATGTGTCCTACCATATCTCAGGTGATATAAAGAATAGCTTCATTCATCTTGTCAATGAGAAGGATTCTGTGTAAAACTGAGAAATCCTTCTGTTGACCAGAGTATCCATCATTGGTCATTAGGACATGAGTGGCAAACTGGCCGCGCCGACATGGCTCAGATCCAGGTACGACTTGATTGCTAGTCCGGCCCGAGCAAGTTAATCCTCAATGCCAATGTTCTGTCTGGCTAAAGGCACAGCGCGGGATATCAATAAAGGAGCAGGAGCTTTGGAGGGCCGCTTTAATCCACAGTGAAACCAGAGCGGCCTCTGTCACCGAGCCTTGTTTATTACTGAGGGGATTAAGGTATTGCTAGGTTAAGAACAACTTTGATCATGACTGCTGGCTCCTGGAACGCACAAAGGCTTGAGCATAAGCCAAGGCAACAATTACCAGTCGACAGAGGGTCATTAGACCGAGGGGTGCTGCCCACGTTCCAGACACACAGACCCCCACCCCCCACCCCCGCCAGCCTTAGGACCTTTGATAACATCGAACCCACCTCCACTCCTCAGAGCTCTGCCACAATCACACCAAGCCAAGCGGCTGCCCAATTCTCAGTGCAGCCAGGCTCCACTGTGCTCCAGCGTTCCCCACAGCTGAGACGGGAGGAGTGGCCCAACAGGAAGTGTCCAGGGTGGGCCAAAGTGGGAGGCTGCGACCCCCTGGGTGGCTCAGCCCACGGAGAGCTGCTCAGATCTGCTATGAATGCGATGCTATCTGTCTACTGCTGTACTTTTGCTCTGCTCTCTTCTTCTGTTCTTTTCTCTCAGGGTGATTTTCTGCTTTTATTGTTGTTTTACCCATGCAAGGCACATTCCATTAACCTAAAATGGATGCAGGTTGAGTTGCGGTTTTAATATAGTTTTATTACTCTGTTAAGTATGATATTGTTGAACGTCGCCCCAAAACTTCTATACTTTGCACTCTAATCACACTGATTCATTGAATTCATATCCTTGTTCATGTAAAGAGGAAATATTTCATCCCCTGTAATTGCTGTGTAAATCAATTTAATTACAAAAATGAGAGTGTACAGTAAGTCTTGATCTCAATGAGGATATGAACTCTAACTTTTCAAGAGGAAATGTGCATGATTATCATAAAGTAATCCTTGTAATCCTTACATTTGCCCAAATGTTGAAAAAGAACATAGCTACATAGCATAGCTTTTTTCTATGAACATAATTTAAATTAATTGTTTTACTTGAATTGTGAGGAATGTGAAGATTACTGAAGAGCTCTGCGTTGTGCCGTCTGTTGAAGCTTGATCTCACGGAATGTTCCAGACCTTGAATCTCTCTGAAATGTATAGCCTGTGTGCAGAATAAATATACCCACTATTTTCCCCTCCCTTCATTCCTGCATGATTTGCCCACATGTATTTCATCTTAAACACTATTAGATGGGCAGTAAATTCAGAGTCTTAGAAGTGTGCAAAGATTGTCTCGCTTCCAGACTCACTTCTTCGGCTTCCACACCCTCACGCATTCTCATTAATGTCCATGCTGGAGAACATCCATTAAAATCCTTTCAAACAAATATGGGCGTAGAAGGAGAGCAAACACGGTGCTGTATATAAATGTGTGAACTCTGTAGCAATGTTTTATGTCTTGAAGTTGAATTAGCTTCTCTGCTTTGGTACCTGGACACAGCACCTTCGATGACTTAATTGTTTTGCTCAGTTGCAAGCTAGAGTTACACGCAAGGGTCACAGGCAATTCTTTGATTTGTACAAGCCTTGTTAGGGAAAATGAAGCCAAGCCAACTATGCTTTAAGTTTACTCTCTGACTGTCTGCAGTTGTAATCTGTGTGACAGTCTAAATTAGAGCATGAAATCAACAGGTTGACCTTCGACCAGACCGTTCCTTTGTCCCCTCTTAACCCCAGTCCTGAGGTAAGCTAGGGTTACTCACCAAATGTCTAAGGGGTCAGAGGAGGGTCAGTGTACCTGTAAACAGGGAAGTGGAGAGGATTGCAGGGCAAAGCTTCTGTTGATAGCCAGATAACATTTGGCTTTTATTAGCATGGTGAGGGTCAGGTGAGGTCACTGTTACATTGGCTCTCAGTCTTAACTCACTCGGTCAGGACAGTGCAAAAGCAGGAGAAATTCTCCCATCTGTTTTTCCAATCCTTCAAGATTAGCTTGTACAAGGTTTTATAGAAGTTAGAGTGGACTGGATCTCAAACTTCAACCAGCTGTTCTGAATTCATGACGATCTCCCAATTTTGCGAGCTAATCAACCGGCTTAATGCCTCTCACGTTAAAAATGCTTGAGTAAGATATGTAACTTCTCTGTCTCATAAATCTTTGGGTCGGCTGACAAAATTCCAACTCAGCATTGTTTGTGAGCAAATAAGCACCCTTGACATAATCAACAACACTCCCTTTGCAGCTAAATATGCCACATAATTATTCAGTCCTTACTATGTTTTCCTCTCGCTCTGGAATTATTGCTTTCAGCTGGCCAAGCACCATTGATCCCTATCCTAAACGCTTACATTTTGTGTATCAACAGGAAACAAATCCGCAGCAAGCGGACCCACAGTGTTTTGGTTAAACTCACAAAGACTGTGAGATGACTGACAGGAAATATGTAAATAATAGCTCTATTTTTACCCCACTCTCCCACAGAAGCCACAAAAGCTGACAGTTTGACAAAATTGAAGGTAAATAAATAAAGTGCCTTGTGACAGCGGTTCATCAGCGATTGCATGAGTAAACAACTTGCGAGAGTTGTCATGCAGGGCTAGATGGGGGATAGCTGAGGTGCGATAAATTTGCTCTTGTGCAGAGGATTGGGAGTGACATCTTCACTCTATTGAGTTTACAGGAATATTAGAGACTTCAAGAGAGCGCAACCCTTGAAGCTGCATCCCAGCTAAGGGGGATTCTGTTTAAGTGATGATTTTCAGCAGAGTGAAGTAACTTTTCCTCCGAAGGCGAAAAATAGTGATAAAATTCTGGTGAATGTAGTCATGTTGATCAACATTTGTTTTACAGCATCACATCACATTCACTATCTTCAACTGAGAAGGAACAGAGAGTCATCATGTTCAGCTGTTTTCAGCGTCCAGACTCAATATGGCAAACAAATGACCTGGAAGAAGAAGCTCTGAGTCATATATAACCCCCCACGAACACCGCCTTAGGACAAGACTCACATTTCTCAAAACGGTTATGATGTTTACACTGCTCAGAGATGGCAATGAGGTCAGGAAAACCAATTTCAGATTTGTAATGGGCTAAGATAATTAACGTTAATATCATTTTTACACGGTGACAAAACGTGCTGTGACATTTGATTGAGTTCATGTTATTGTAGTGGCTTTGCAAAGAAGTTCAAGCAAAGTTCCTGTGCAGGCATAGAATTGCAGTGACGGGACTTTATTCACGCAGAAACAACGAGAAAGAGAGAAAGAAGCTATTCAAGAAGTCTTCAGTTGGAGTGTCTCAACACAAGGTTATTACAATGCTCATAGATTCCTCTTGACTTTAAAGTCGTCTCGTATAGAAACAAGCTATCGTACGCTCAGACACACACGGATGAGTGCGCGCACACACACGCTTACGACACACACACTTGTATACTTCAGCTGTCCTTTCTATAAATGACAGAAAAGCCACTTAATTTGGATAAGTGGGGTCAAATAACACAATTTGTAAACTCTCTTTTCCACTCTTAGTCTCTCTGTCTTTTGCACTCTCAAAAGAAGAAAAAAAAACCCCCACCAATTTACTCTCATTCGCTCTAGGGTGGTTTTGGAACCATTGGCAATATTTTACCAAGGATTTTGGGAATGTTATCACAAACACAGCAGTCCGGGAGTGCGTAAGGCCTCTGCTATCCCCAGATTATCCCTGAACTCTATCTTACCTGTGGTTGGTAAGCTGTATGGGCGGCCATGGCCGACACCGGTAAAGGCCATATAACACACATTGCTGGCCCATACTTCATTATTATGCCAGATTAGAAATGGATTTAACATTTTTCCGCTAATTTATTAGTTTTGACCATAAATGGCAGGCAAAGTAGCCATCTAGACTCCCATTTGATATTCATAGCATGTGAATTAATTCCAAAACTCTACTAAGAAAAAAATCATGGAGGATCTTGAAAGAGTCTGCAAATACAGCAAAGTAATTCTACTACTATTGGATTTTTTTTTTTTTTTGCTAGGCTAAACAATTCCTTCTGTGTCCCTGCAGTGATGTTTCAGAAGGATGCCGTTCTAAATAGGGGATTTCTCTTCCTCATGTGTTTTCTTTCCCTCCCGCTCTATCTCCCTATCTCTCTCTCTTTTGGCAGACGTGCAAAGTAAGAGTGTAGCGTATCATTAGATCAGCAATGGTTCCAAGGCCTCTGCCCCCATGGCATGTTCAGGCTTTGCAGAGAGACCTCGCTCTTATCGGAGACGACACCACATTCCACACCAGGGCAGATGGAGACACATTTTTCAACTCTCTCTCTCCTTCCACAAGATTTACTAATGTGCCCATTATCTCTGTGATTTGTAGGTACAGCCCACTTTGAAATTCTCCTATTTCCCTCTGCTCCCTCTGGCACTATAGAGTATAGTTGAAATATGATGGGGAATATGTTTGGTGTTCACTGTTGTACGCCCCTATCAGTGGAAATTTATTATGATTACTATCATATTGTTATTAGGAATTATTCTGCATCTCTCTGGCTCATTTAGATTATTGGGGTCAAAGGAGTTGGCCTCTCAGAGTTTTTTTCAGTTTTTGCCCTTTTTGAGACGTCATCATTGAGACTCATTTGCAGGGGGAGTTTTTTACAAGAAGCCTTGGCGTACTAAAGGTTTCTTTTCCGAGCAAGGAGATACCAATCGGTTTCGGCCTTTGCTCTCTGTTCCCATATTTTCTCATAAATGTCGCTGTTCTTTTCCGACTAGTTATGTCTTCTTCAGAACTGGCGCTATCCTTCTTGTTTCTATCAAACTCAAATGACTAAGGAGTTTTGGAGTTTAATTGCTTTCACGGGAAGTAACTTTACTCCAGAGTGACGGATGATGTACTGTAGGCTCCTCACTCGCTATGGAAAGCAAGTGTGATGCATCAAGAAAGGCTCATGAATTCAATTATTGGGGAAACCGAGTTTCTCCAAAGCACTGCATGACATCACAGCTGAGTTTCTGCTATTTCTACAGTGGAACATTCATGGCATTATTATTACATTGAAGTCTGTGAGCCATTTGTGTGAACCTCAACACCGCAGAGAGGCTACAGTTATTAAAATTATATATTTAATACATGCATTCACAACATTAAACAGTGGAAATCCTCTGTTGGGTTCAGTTGCAAAGAGGAAAGCTTGTTTTTGTTCCTTCTACACAAACCGATGCAAGGTTAAGAGATAGAAATAGATAATTTGCATCCTAAGACATTGTCACAAGGGTTATAATTAGGGTTAGAAAGTATTTAATATAAATATCTGTAGAATCTAACCGTGCCATGCCTTTGATGGGGAGTCTGGTGGTTTCATTCACTGCCTCTGGTTTTGAAAGATGTTAAAAATGCAAATTCTTCCATGAGTGCTGTAAAACAAGCTGTCACAAGTATTCTGGGTTAAACAGTATCTCAATCCTCTTCTGTGTTTTTCTGTTGGGCCAAGTACCTCCAAACCGCCATCTTTTCAGCCATTTATGCAGCCAGCATGGCTCTTCCTCTGTCTTCTAACTTTTCCCTCGACCTAAGCAGAGAAGGTCCGGTATTCAAGGAATGTTGGGCGAGGTGGATGCTGCAGGCCCGATTACAACCCATGAGCAAGGAGCAAGAGGATTACAACGAACAGAGAGAATGGCCTTCATCCTGCATTAAGCCCCCCTTCCTCACTCTTTTTGTCTCCGAAGAGAGCCAAGTCCCAGCTGCCAGGGGCAGGGCACCATACCCGAGTGCTGTAAGCTGTTTAACCCAGCTGAAAGTGGCAAGGCTGAATAGAAAGAGGATGACCCCTACTTACTGGTCACCATATCCTCCTCAGAAATCATTTGAAGCTAAGCTCTGTATTAGATGAATCTCTGGTTAGGCCCGATAAGACATACTCTACAGGAGGCCTTTTGGAGTCCTGTAGTGTCATTCTTGTGGGTATGATGATAAAAGAATGAAGGGAATATGACTGCTGTTTTAGAGCCAGGTTACAACATGTGAGACAAAGATACATATTTGTTAAGTTTGCGTGTAGTTTCTGGCAAGGGTACATGAGGGGAAAAGGATTTTATTATTGCTCCTAATATTAGACAGACCCAATCCCAGCACTTTATTATCCTGAAATCTGTTTGGAACCTCGATTCTAGGAATACTTTCCAATTTTCATGCAATCCGCTGTGCAAAGTCCCTTTGATTTTCTGGAGCTTTTGAAATAGCTCTTACTGTGGAAGCCAAATACTTATGTGCTCTGTTACCAAAATTAAAAAGAATTTCTTCACATTTACTGTGAACTTTCTATAGGTGTATATGCAGGAGAAAAATATCCTGGATTTAACATAACAACTTAATGTAACCAGTATACATGGCAACCATGTCTTTCAACAGCTGTTCTACTTTGTTGTGATTAATTGAACTGGACTACACAGAAAATCCAAAATATTAAATCTTGTGCTTTTCTTAAGATGCTGCCATCAATTTGCCCAAACAAAACCAAGAGAGCCTGGGCATGTTTCAGCAGTCAGGTTGTGAGGGTTGGATGACGTTGGATCTGATACAGGCTAATCACTGGAAGCGCGCCACCCCAGTTGTCCTTGCATTGAGGTCATGAGCAGACATTGGCCAAACACTTCAAAGAACTGGGAGGAGAACAATCACCTTCAGAATTACTGGTTTCCTTTTGGCTTATCACCTTTGCTGAGGAATGTCTTGTATGTAAATAGCTGTTTGCATGGATTTGATCAGTTTGGACCACACCCAAGCATCATTCAAGCCAAGATTGTCTAGTCTCACTTGCTGATACCCGTGCAACTGCACCTTATCTCCAAACAAGCAACGTAGCCTGTCTATTACTCTGTCAGAGTTAGTCAACTGACAGACATGGCCACGAGTTTTATCTGTCGAATGTGACTAAGATTTTGATCTCTTGATCTTTTCTCACGTTTGAACCCACATCAAAGGCTTTGAGCTATGCAAAGAAGGTGGAGAATATGGCATCCTGTCCTCCTGTGAGTTAATCCAAGCCAGGCGGAAGAGGAAGAGAGGAATGAAGAGTGATGGATGGACTGCACATGTAGACGCAGCCTCTTCAGTGTCTGGCAAGGTCGCTAGTTGCCAACAGCCAGCGGGTTACAGCATCTCCTGCACAGCTGCAGATGAACAAATTTGAGAATATAGTTCGAAATTATCTACAAAGAGTCATAGTTTTATCAATGGGGAAACACTTCTTGGAGCTATTGTTGAAACCAGTGGTCATTATGACTGATAGCATAAGATTGAGTTAATAGGTTCATTCTTGTCCCATTGCAAGTCACATAGACAAAGCTGATCATGGTGCTGGTTTTGGGACAGCTGGTCTCATTGTCACACAGCACTGACAATTCACAACAGTACAACTTTGCTGCAGTTGATTCTTCATAATGAAACAGTTAACCATTTGTTTAGCATTGTTTAGCACTTATAGTTGTCAGAACTGTAAGTGAAAAGGAGAAGGGAAAGTCCGAGGGATATAACACCCTCACAGCCATGAACCAAATGGGAAGATTTATATTAGCAACGACAACCTGGATGAAAGAAAGGGTCTCAGCCTGCTGTGGTACTGTAAAGTTGTGCCTGCCTAAATCACTTTGACTTGTAATTACCTTTCCATTAAAAAGAGCACCGAGACCTGGTCCTCTGCTGTTTATAGAAATGTCAACAAATGATATCATGTTACCAAACTTGCACATGATGTTATAAATTGTATACAGTACCACAGCTGAATCATGTTGGGATTCCACAGCCAAATGTTAGAGCCACTCTCGGAAAGCAGTAGTCCCAGACTCTCACTACAATAGGCCTGAATAATAAATAATATTGACACTGTGTTCTTGTGGGTTGTCAACACGATAAAATTGTCCATTTGTCATTGCACTGTTAGTCAGGCGGCTATTTCTCACCTCCAGCTGTGCAGTGATTTATGGCCTGGCAGTGTGTCTGTTTTGGCCAGTCTGTCACACACTGTATTTTAGCTTGTTGAACAGAGTCACTTAAGCAGCCAAACAAGCATTTAATCACAGGCTTCCAGACTTACCCCCAAACCCTCGCCCCAAAAATTCCACCTTTGACTATTTACATCGCTGATAGAGCTCTTGTTTCCTCATCCACACCACGTTCTTTCCATCTGTTGTTCATAAGAAAAGAGGAACCTTCATTCCACAGCTCTACAACAATAAAGTAGAGACTGCAGGTTCACAATGGTGGAAATCAAAAGTTTGGATGAAACTTTATGAGTTCATTATGATCCCACCTGCCAAGTACCAGTTTGGGTCAGCATTATGTGCACAGTGATAAAACGCAAACTGATAAATAAACAAAGCTATAAAATGTAATCATAGAAAACAGAGAACAGAGAAAAGAGACAAATCCCCAATTTGAGCAGATGAGATAAAAACCCCCAAGGAGCTTAAACAAAACAAAGAAAACAAACAAATATACAAGTAAAACAGCAAAAAAACAAATCAAGATGACAATGAAAGACACATCTGAAAGTCAATGAATTCAAGAGAGGAGCTCTAGACTTTTGCACCCTCCCAAAAAAGGAGCAGTGCAGGGATGAAGAGTAAATGAAAGAAACAAAAGCCCCAGTCACTGAACAGAAGAATGGTCTTTATTGTAACGTTCAGGTTTGGCAGCATTGTTAGCGTAAAGAAAAGAAAAAGGCCCTGGAACAAGTTCATCTGTGGAGGATTATGTGTTCATTAGTCATAAAAGCAAAGTGGAGACCACAGGATGACCTTCAGGCGAGCACAAATGACATAATCCGTGGTGAAGCCTCAGAAAACAAGTGTTTTCTCATTCTCTCCAGCAGTCAAACAAACTCTGCTATGACAGAACTTCTACAGTTGGCTTCGATGGACCTAGAGATCTTGTTTTGATAAAAACTGGCAAATAATTGTTGGAGGATTGTTTTAGCGTAAACTTAGGGGACATCGTTTTTACACTTGGACCTAAAGTGTTTTAACCCAATGGAGAGGCGTTGTCCAGTGCTCTTGGTCAGCTAAAAAACATCTTTTTTAAATATCTTCCTCAGTTTTCATTAGCTAGTCTCGATGGACGCAAAGGGAAGAGAACAGAGAACAGATGCCCTGCAACAGACAGCCATATTAAAAGAATGGAACAAAACAACCCTTCCCATTTGTTTAAACTTGAACTCCAGCAGGCTGATGGGAGATAAGTTCTGGGGTCACCGGTGCCAGAGTGATTCCCCTCGATGCAGCGCCTCCCTGCACACATCAAAGACCCTCAGCATCAGCAGATAGCTGGTTAACCCGGTGAGCAAAAACAGCTGGGCCAGAGCAAAACAAAGATGATATAAGCAGCTTCCTCCTCGGTGGCGGCACCAGAGCAGTCAACTATGATAAGCCCCAGCCCAAACTGTGTTTGAAGCGCAGCATCCCCACCACCACCACCACCGAAACCAGACTATTTAGAGATGCATGTAATGCAAGAGGAAATATAAACCGTGATCTCTTGAACCCTGTCAAAAAAAACGGTCTGGCTTTTGTCTCTCTAACCATTTTGGGGAAGTAGTGGGAGTGACTTTGACTTGTACGGAGTCACTGTGAAACATTCAAACATGCCTCAGTGTCAGCAAGTGAGAATGGGGGAAGTGTAATAGACTTGAGGAGGATGTGAATGTACATTAAAAAAAAGACATACATGTGAAAAGACTCCTCAGTGAGTTGAAAGTGTGACAAATTGTTTCCTCCTTCATCTGTTGCCTGTGGAAGATATGGAGACCTGATTTAGATCAGCCATAATGAAATATTCTCCAACACAATTATACACTTCCCCTTATGCTGCGAAGACACTGAGTGTTGAAATACAGTCTAAAGATGTCTCAAGATGCCTATTGATGAAACACACACACAGACACACACACATACAAATATTGGATCCTGCGTATTAAAAAAATACATCAAAAATCAAACATTCCCATCTCTCTAGCATTATCTCAGAATGGGACAGCATATGACATCAATGAATATCAAACACGACACTGAACATGTTGACAGACACAATAGTTGAATTAAGATGCCTCTCATATGACTCATGCTTTATAAAGTATAGTCTGCCGTGACTGCAGACCGAACATATGGACAGAAAATATTAAAAAAGAGGAAATTTTCCTGGATGGTACCCAAGGTGGAGGTAAACGATTTAGTGGGATGCACAATTTCCCGTTGGATTTAGCTGACAGTGCTCCAGGCCTGAATGACACAGGCTAAGCGAGGATCCAGTCTCCACTTCAGATGCTGCATTTACCAGGAACAAAAAAATCTATTTCAAAGTCTTTGTGGCACAGATCTGACTTCACATGGCTGTTTCAACAGGGAGAAACATAATCTAAATTTCCTTGTTTCCCTACATAAGTCTACCTTTAGTTTCTACACCTAGGACTTTCTTTCTAACAAGCATGAGGATTTGAGGAAATAAACTTTCTGTCTAATATCACTAGGCTTCTCATATAATCCAAACAAAATTACAAGGTTAATGGGATAGAGCAGTGTGAGGGATTATGCAGCATTATGTAAATGAAGGGGCTAATGTGATTATTCTGTGTGCACACTGTAGGCTGGTGAGATTACTTTTGGTGTTGAATGGTGGATACGTCTAATGCTCTTATGTTTGTGTTAATGCACATGTCTGGCTCAGTTAACTTTGTGACCTGTGTCTGGACCTGTGGCCTCTCTATTATTGAATCTCAAACAGACCTCTCTCTTCTCTTCCAATTAGCTCTTCTCACTCAGGTCAGATGACTGACATGCGATGTTTAAGCAGATGCATGTGCATTCAGAAAGTCAGGGACAACCACATTTGGCTGCTCATTCAATGTTGTAAAGAGAGTCGGCTGAGAGAGGGAGATTCTTCCTTTCCATTTGAAAACATCCTCAGCTCCATCACCCAGACAGGGAGCAACTGGGGTTTTCCGCAGTGACAATGAGGCAGACAAAAGAACCAGTTTGCCGGCCGGATCCGCCATTCGGAGGGCCAGACAGCGTAGGGGATGTGGGGAGGTGTTGACTCTGCTGCTAGCGGGGGGCTTAGCAGGCTTCCGTCCGTACAGTTCAAGGTACCAGCACTTGGCTAAGAGTGACATCACTGTCCCGAAATCGCATTGACTTGGGGGAGCAGGAGGGGGCACCCGGACCCCCTGATCCCCTAGGGCCATCCAGAGCCACAGCCAGGTCTGGTGACAGTGTGAGTCAAGGATTAGATCCTCCCACAGCCGGGCTGTTATGCCTCCATCTGGGCCCCTGAATTAAACATCAGCTAGGCAGAAGGGCTCCCTGCCTGAAAGCTTGAGGGGACCAGGAATTGAGGCCAATTAACCCGTGCCTGTTCTATTCAGACCTTACTTTGTAGCCAATTAAGAGGGCATATTACAGAAGGGGATCAAAAGGGATGGTTAAAATGGGAGGGTTTGATTTGACATCAGGCAGACGGGGTACCGTTAGGATGAAATCATAGCGACTGCAGGGGAGCGCGCTGTCCTTGACGATGATTGCAGTCATTATGAGCGCAGTCTAGGTAAACTCACAAAGAATGCCCTGGATAATCACAGATTTTAATTGCGTCTCCTTGAGCTTTTGTTTTCTGTAAGCTTCCAAGAATGAGAGCATCGAAAAGCTAACAACAATATTTGCTTGCGGGAAGGTGAGCATTACAGAGCTCTCAATGATTCCTCCCTTCAGCAGTTGAAAACACTGAACTTTGAAAAACTCTGGCAACATGGCCTTGACATTAGACGCTACAGTTGATTTAGCTCTCATCAGTTGTAATTAGAGTAAAGGTTGCACAGGTCTAGAATGCAGTGGTGCTATGATTGGCCCCGATTAATGTGCCAAGGATTTATCTTCATATGTACAAGCATATTGTTTGGGTGATACCTAGGATGATTCAGTCTTCTGTACTATGTATCACCCTCTATACACTCTAATCTACTACACTCTCCTATTTACACCAAGCCACAATCAAGAATCCAAAATGTGCATGCATGGACTTGTTTCTCTCCTGCAGAACAATTTTCCTGTTAATGGGCTGTAATTCGTCAGTGAAAAGCGTTTGTTTTGCGAGAGGCAAGAGATCCACAAAGGCATGAATTAATGGGATCCAGATGGACCATTATATAATGGCATTTACTATGAAGCCATTGAGTAAAGTTTTTCATTGTTCTTGATGCAAGGTTCTGTTGCTGGTGGGAGGTGCTGACGCAACTGCAGTGGGTGCTGCAACAGGGAATGTAAAAAGCTGGGTCATGAAAGTCTTTCAGCTGACAACTTTCATTGCTTTGCTATTTAAGTTTTTGTTGCCAAGTACAGTACTGCAGACATTGATCAAAAAGGTGCAGAGTTGGGAATAGGCACCTCCTCTGGCACATGACAGCTATGATATAAAACACAAGCATGCCATATGTGTGCTCTGCTTTATTCCTGTATCTGTGAACCTGCTGGTCTCAGCTCCGAAAGACTGTAGACACATGTGTAGCACGTGCATGCATACACACACACATGCACACGCACACACGGACACACACACACACACACACGCATGCAAGCACACACTTACACACATGTTCCTATTTCTGAGCTAGCAGGGGAAAATTCTTGAAGATATAATCTTTACAACATTTGTAACTAGGAATTCATTGCATACAGCTGTCAAATACACCCCCTCTGAATAGCTAACATTTTACATCAATCTATTCCCTCAGGGTAGAAAAAAAGTGTAATGATGGTGAAACTAAGAGAAACAGGTGTTCCTCTTGCTTTGGGTGTCTTTGAAGGTGCTGAGAGTTATGGAAAGATTGTGAATCACTGCTAATTGCATGAAATTATAGATGTGGGGTGCAAAATGAACTCATTCTAGTGTAGCTCAAGCCAGTACAGCAATAATAGCACTTTGGGGAGTTGTTGATGCCATGAATTATGGAATGACAAGGGTATTTCTAAATGTTAACTGAACAATGACTCTCGTATACTGGAAACGCTTTAGGGGGTTTACAGAAAGTTCACTTGCTTTGATGATAAAGATGATTGAGAATACATTTCTATGGCAAATTGTTGTTAATAAATATGATTTATAACATGAAAAAATACCAATTTCATATACTGAACATTGAAACCTTTTTAAGGGACTTTTGCTGCAACATAGGCTTGAACAGAAACAGAGATAGCACAGCTTCATGATGTATTTTTCAGATCCACCAAATTAAAAAACCTTAGCAAACTTATATTAGCTAAAGTGTGTCACATGGAGATTTTTTGGATGGAAACCACTGAGCCAAATGTGTTGAGGATATTACTGGGCTTGGCTAGAGCTCCTGTTATTGCTTGTTAAATGTGAAAGACTGTTGTAGTGCCTGTGTGGCTTTCTGTACAAGGGCTCTTTCACTGCTCAAGAGAAGATTTATTGAAATGATTTCATTTCATTTTCACTTCAGCCCTTATTTGACAGCATGGCCACCATCTCTAATTACAAAATACACATTCTCTATAGTTGAGCCGCACGGCTCAAGGCTCCAAAATAACAGCATTTGCAATGGATATTTACATTAGGCCGCGTCCACTCATTATTCAATTGCTTTATCAGAAAAGGCAGCCATGACTAAACCAATTGAGTGTGGACAAGTAAAAGTCATTTGTATTCTGTGGTTGGCAAAAGCCAATAACCAGGATGAATAATGCAAATGCCAGCAGGGAAATATTTAAATGATGATAAATCTTTGAACTCCTTTTATATTATTCCAACAACCTAATATATTGTGTATTGCTTGCTGTGCTCTAATTGCAGAGCACAAAGCCAGTTATAACCTAACTCAATTACTCAGTTGGTTTCTTCCAAATCTATAATTCAAAATGTGTGAAAGGCCTGAATTAAAATTCACCCCTACAGTCAGCAGAGCTTAAAGTACGCCATGGTTTTTATTGGCTGTCCTTGAATTCAACTTTATTTGGGCATTGTTTCGTATAGAGATAGATATAGTTCCTTTATCAACCGCTCATATTAGCTGATATTTACAGTAGTTTCTCTATTACTATTCTACTTACCCAACTGTGAGTCTGGTAGCTTTGTCCAGTGTGCATGTTAACACTTTAGCATACAGTAAGTTAAGTAATCATAGGCAAAGTGAGAAAATGAGAACTTTTAACAGATCTAAGGCTGGATGGTTAGTTAACTTTAATGACGTGTTAAGGCTTGGTTAGGGTAAATAGACAAAAAGAATGCACTCTTTGGAACAACTTTCGATGCCAGATGTCTCTTCTCACAAGACTTCAATTGTAACTTTTTTTGTTAACACAGGAAGTTTAGCCAGACAGCTAAGGTTTTTTGCACTGTTGATTTGTAATGGACTAATGATGAAGGCTGAGATTTTCAGATGTTTTGAATACAGGACATGGAATAAAAAACAAAACCAACTCTGGATTACTAAAAGGTCTATCTTCATACTTGCTAGTTGCCAACAATTACTTAACATACTGAATGAGCTATCTACCATAGACAGATTTTGGTGCCAATCCCCACATCAGATATTAAGTGAGGTGACTGACTCCCAAAAAGTCAGTGTAGCCCTGTAGGTCAGTTGCTCTCAACTCCAGGTTTTCTGTTCTACCAAGTAGTTAATTGCATTCACCTGTCATTGCAGGTCTAAATAGTCCCAGCTAGAATAAAAACTACTTGACAAAATAGAAAGCCAGCAGTACTCTGGGCTCCTGAGGGCCAGAGTTGAAAACCACTGCTTTCAAGATGACCAACAGAGTTTTCGGCCACTATTGGTACGAGTGAGCAAAGTCGGTCAATTGCCCACCTCAAACATCTGCTCCAGGAAACTGTAAAGAGATTTTATTCAAGTGCTGATTATTGATTTTTGTAAAGGGCCAGATTTTCCTCCTACAACACATGATCACAGGACCTTTAAATTTGGACAGTGTTTTCAGAATGAAAAGCCAATATTGATGGAGGAAAATGATCAGTGATTGTTAATCTGACATGACACGAGGATGGGAACAATGCCATTGGTTACTGGGATAGCGTAAGAGTGCAATGATATTTAAAGAGATACTTGTACACTGTTTGATGTGTCCTTAGTGGTTTATTCAGCAATGTCTTGACCACAATTGGTTTTCATCAGGCACATGATGGTGAAATTGCTGAATTACGTATATAGCGGGTGATCAATTAAGTCACATATGTTGGCAAATATCTAGTCAGCTATGTCACGCTGACATTTTGTCTTCAACAGAGAACTGAAAATAGACTCTTGCGTAAAACAGTTTCCTTCCCTCTGACGATACACTTCCCTCTTTTGGGTCTGAACTTAAGGAGCTCAATGTGTGGCATTTCCAATTATGATCTTAGTTGTAAACTGGTTCCAGGGAGTCAACATTGAGTTTGGAGGTATCCACCCGTCTTAACAGGGCTTTTTCTCGGCCGGGGTTTAAGAGTCATGGACTAGGATAAATGAATCAGACGCTATAACAGAAGAAAAATACCTTCAACAGTCAAACTTGAAGTGATTTGGAAAAACAAAATTCAGCAAGGATACAGTGGACTACCTGGAGGACGTATTATGGCGTGTTTTGTTGCCACACTTGGTGTCATCATTCTGTCTGGATTCATCAACCTCTCAGCAGCTAACAAGGACACCTGTGACTTCTATGCTGCAATTGGGCAGCAGACTCTGACTCTGTCTCTGGACTATAAGTCATTGGACAAGACAGATGTGTTGAGATGGACACACAATGACTCAATCATTTTCTACGGACAGACAGGCAGAGTGTCTGTTGGAAAGCCAGCGGACATCTCTCCAGCTGGATCTCTACTGCTGAAGAACCTAAAGGCCTCAAGTGCAGGGATTTACAAAGCAACTGTGCTCAATAAAAATGGGACATTTGTTAAAGGGTTGACTGGTCGCCTCTGTGTGATGGAGACAATATTAAAACCAGAAGTGAAGTTTGTCTGTGACTCTAAGGCTAGCATTGTAACCCTTACCTGCCATGTAGCCAAACCTCAAGGCTTGGTGTTCACATGGACCCTAGATGAGAAGACCTTAAGCAGTGAAACAAAGCAAACACTGAGCATATCGCTGGCTCAGTTGAAAGGGGAGACCAACTTTACCTGCAGTGCAGCAAACGCAGTCAGCAAGGAGAAAAGTAACGCCATCCGTCTAACATGTAAAGGTTCAGAGCCAGCCTTGCTTTGTTTTAAACGCAAAGTAGTGATGGCAGCACTAGCAGGAGGAGCATGTCTGATTCTGCTCCTGCTCATCATCATCGTTATATTGTGTTGCCGTCGCAGACAGAACAAAACCCTTCTGAGCCTGGAAGACAAAGGGCAAGTCCGAATGATCCCAATGAAACAGCAGCACCAACCTGACCCCATCAGCCCCGAATATGAGACCATGCACCCCACTGAGGCCTTTCTCACCCCGAGCCCCAAACTGCCATCAAGAGCCTATGACCAGGCTGTTTCTCAGGCTGGAGCCCAGGCTCAAGAGAAACCTCCACAGGGATCCAGAGCCGCTGAAGGGGAACAGCCTTCACCAGTGCCTAAGCCCAGGATGAAGACCCACCAGGCACCAGTCAACTGAACGAGCCCTCCCTCTCTCTCCATCCCAGTATGAGTTCCAATCTGATGGACACATGCTTCATTGTTTATATAGCTGGAAAAAATATCTTGTTAAATGTTGGTTTGTTGCTTCTAATAATGAATGGTTATAAAGGAAATGTGTGTGTAAAATAATGAGTACGACAGGTGAGTTGTTGCAGATATATTTTCTTTTTTATATTAGCTGGCACGAAAACTATAATTTCAATGAGGTAATAGACTGAAAACAGCCATATATGAAATACTTATTATGATTATTATGACTATATCTCCTCCGGCTGAGAGGCAACTATTCACAGTCTGGGTTACTTCTTGCATGTATGCCTATCCTTAGCAGCTCCACTGATATTATATTGAAACATGTAAAAAGGTGAGGTGACGCAGTGTCACACATTGTCAACGTCACCCTACAATTCAATAAAGGGAACCCTGAGATGTAGCAAAAGGAAAAGGAAGGGTTTTTTTTTTCAGCATACATGGCAATGTTTTTTTTTTTTTTTTACTGTTGGAGCTACAGCATAAGAGACATAGCACAGAGAACTGCATTAAATGCTTTTAAAATGCTTAATGACTAAATGCTTTTGATATACTGTAAAGAGAGCAAAGCACTCAAAAATAACTCTTGGGTTGTCTGTAATATAATCACATGATATGTTTATAAAGATGTTTGAAATAAATAATCAACTTGTCAAAAATTATATTATACTATCTCATATTTGTGTGGAAAAATACATTAAGCAGCTTATCTGTGTCAAACACAATCCTTTGTTCCAGCTTCTTACATGTCAGCATTCTTGCACTTATTAAAATTTGCTTGCTTGCAAGAAGTTATTAAAGGGGGGAAAAAATCAATAGAGGAATGGATTAGCGAAGGCAAATATCTATTATCTCCAATGGGTAAATGGTAATCCACACATGAAAGTGTTTGCTGTCTCGCCTAACGCTGTGTGACAGCCACATAATGGAATCCCCCTGAGCGTCATCGCCTAAAACTTACAAGCCAATGTCATCTTTTGTCAGGCCCTGCTCCACTCCTGCTCTCTTTACATGGCTGAAATTTCAGTCCAGCCGGCGGGGATTTAGGAGTAAAGCTGGTATCTGCTGCTGGAACAATGCCACTTGTCTTTCTTGCAAGACTGAGAGTTGGCTGGCAACACGCCACGTCACTTCCCCTCGCCAAGCAGTAGAAATGCACGCAGATATACATAGACAAGCAGATAGATAAACATGCACACACACTGTACATACATAGACCTACAAATACAGACACACACAGAAACACACACACACACCCACACACACACACACACACACACTACTGTATATACTTATCCCTGAAATGGCTTAATGTAACACATCTCATATGCCTCTGCCAGATCTACCCTGGAAATGGAAGGGAAATAGTTGTGAAATGTGTTTAATCAGTGGCTCTTGTAGTCTAGAGGATACACCCTTTTGATCTTGGAGTGTGTGTGTCCAGGAAAAGGGTCAATTACCCATGGAAACTATTTATACTCACGTCGGATCATTCCTATTACAATTCTCTTGCTGCCACAGACTGCCAAGTCTAAGATAAGTATGAACCAAATCAGAAAATCAGAGGCCAGCCAGTGCAGTGACCTTTTTTCATCTGATTTGCTCAACTTCTGAAAACACAGAGAAATGATTATGACCTATTAGCATACTTTAGCCCACTTTAGCGCACTCTTTGACCTCGGGTCTTTTCTCTGAAACCTAAAGCGTACATAGTAGTCATGACCTTTATTTAGTTGAAGCCCTAATTGTCCAATCAGGTCACAATTTATTAAAAAAGCAATGAGGCCCTTTGCTCTTGTAACTCAAAGAGTGATTTTATGATCATGATTACCATGTTGTTGAAAGTAATAGCCTTTAAAACCCAGTGTGGAAAATGAGTATGCAGTGATTTTGACAGTATTAGCTAGGAACCACAATTTGATGGTCTTGAAGACGTTGTGTAGTAAGCTGAGACATGTGGGCTTATGGAATATATCATTGTGTTGCACTGAAAAAGGTGTTTAAGGTGTTTAATCCCTTTTCAAATGTCCAAGCATTTAGAATCAAACCCACAATATCTGTCAACAAACCAGGCCTATTTCTTTTCTCTCCCTTCTGTACACCTCACACTTTCTTCACACACGTTTTCACACAGCCCATGTGTAATTTGTGGACTGGCTCTGCACAGTCTGCGGTCGTCTGCAACACACCAAATCAATTTCGTAAATTTGCTGAGGAATCAGGCTGCACTGATTTTTAATGGAGGCAGAATACTTTCCAGACCTCAGCAAGAATTAGCACCTCACAGACACTGGAGGGCTGGGGCCAAAGCCATGCTGGGAATACAGTAGTTTTCTAACATGTACACTGACTGATTAAAAGATTGTGTGATATTGATCCCTGAAGGCAAATTTGTCTTTTCGCCTGACCACAGGGTCAGCGGCACTGGAGATTGCAGGGATTCGTTTACATTTTACATTTTAGGCATTAAGTTGTTGAAGTTCTTATTAAAAGCTATTCAGAGTGCAAGGGTCAGAGCTGTAGTGCACTGACAATATTAATTTACCCCAGAATGATGTTTTGAGAAAGTGCTAGGAAAAGAAATAGGAGCTGAGAGGAGAGAGTAGAAGGGATGGAATCTTCGCTTGGGATCATGGGAGATCAAAGCAGGGACCTTCCGACTACTAGACTTTTGATATGAGTCCCGAAAGTCCCTGAAAATCAATATGTGTCACTCACATATAATCTACACAGGCTCCAGGAAAGGAGGTCATCACCCAGCATCTATGGAGTCAAGTGCATACCAAAAGCTTGTATGACAACACATCCTGTCCTAGGAAAGTTTGACTTTTGTGTGTGTTTCTTTGTCATGGTTACACAAGGTTGGCTTGTTGAATCCCTGTTTATAAAAGGATTCTCTTTCCCGGATTTCCCTAGCACAGCAGTTTCTCAGTCTGTCTCTTGCAGCCTTGCCAAGTTCTCCATCCTTGTCTGCTTTGACACGGTGGAGGAGACTCCTGCAGCGGCTTCGATTCCATGAGAACCCGTGACAAATGGGCTTCCACTTCGCCTGTGATCTGCAGGCTAACAGTTTTATAATTTTCGTCATGGATGACTCAAGGTTGCAAAAGCACATACTTTTTAACAGAGGGAATTAAAAAAAAAAACTGTTTGCTTTGAAACGTTTGATAGTTTTTTGGATGCACATCTTGTTTTGCGCTAGAGTCCTTGAAACGTCATGGTTTCATAGCTGAAGTGCTTTTATAATGTACATGTGCAGTTCCAAAAAAATGAAAACTGAGTTTATGGGTCCTTTAAGGTCATGGAGGAGAAATCCAAAAGCTGAAATTTGGGTATGGCTTTTTGTTGGGGGGCTTCACCTTTTGGAGGAGCAAACCCATCCATATCACCTTAAACCCAACTCTCCAAAAGCCTATTCAGAAACTATCGGTGGGGTCCCAAATTTGGCATTCGCTGCGGTTAGGAATGCATGTATGAATCACTTTGATACCATATCATGTGTCCAGGAAATGAGAATCATAGGTCAAGCAGGAAGAAGGGATGGACAGAATCAATGCTCAAACCATATCGACGGAGCGCAGAACAAATATTCCCATAATTTCATTCTAATGCCCCGGCAGCTGCTCTGAGCCAAAGGGCTGGCGTGTGAAAAGAGAAAAGGCTGGGAAAACAACGGCCCTTTGTCAGACACAGACCTAGACAGGAGCACCGCTGCCATTTGTAGCCGGTGAAGGAATGTGACAGCGCCAAGGTCTACAGATATGATACAGAACATCCCTGCTCTCAGCGGATATTTTAGTCATATTTCAGGGCGGCAAAGAGAGCCACTCACATCGTTGCCTACAGCATATTCATTGAAATCGAAAACGTTGCTTTTGAGTTATATTTAAAGATACTGTATGGATCTCTCAGGAATATTGAGTTGGACACTTAAGACAATTTATTATTCCAGTAAAATCATAGCTTTGTTTTGTTTGAGCCAGCATATTAGTCATAATTTTGAATTTGTATCTGTTCTGTTGCCATACCACAAGCATAATTCAGTGCTTGGGATATCCAATCCCTTGAGCTACCAAAATATTACTCCTCTAAAACTAAATTAGAGGATCCACCTGGATGATCTCTTGGATAACTTCCATCCTTCCTTCCCCCAATCCTTCTTGTTTACATATCACCTTGGCGATCCTCTCCAGATGAAGAGTGCACTGTCACTACAATATTTTTGGTGGCAAGAAGGGCAGAAAATGCTTACTGCCCAGTTAAAAATCTCGGGCACACACTGCCAGGAAAAATGTCAAGATATCCCCGGAGCTATTTGTGCATACAACCAAGCCGTTCAATTTAATTCGGCTGTATTGTTTCAGCGTCTTAAGCCCATCTAAAGCCCGGTTCTGCTACTTTCCCACTCATTCCTGAGTTCACGCATACCGCCGTAATCGACGTCAGCGAGAACTAACGACTACCATCTTGTTAAAGAATAAATCAGCCTGAGACTTTTATAATTATAGTAATTTTTCATTCAGTTTTTTGGAAAATGCAAACACACCTAACTTTTGGTTAGAGGTATGAATGACTGGAAAGAATATCTATTCTAGCTGTTTGTTCCTGCTCAATGCAAAAAGGTTTTTTTTGGACAATCTGGAATGTATTTATCCAGCCTGTATTTTGGTTTATCATTAAATTTGCAGACATAAACCTCATGTCTCTACAGGGTTATGCATTATGCCAGATACAGACTGATACAGTTACTATAGTGCTGGTTGGATAAACACATTTCAGATTGAATGAATCAGCATTTGAACTGAGCATTATTATCTTTTATTTTACTACCAGTTGCTTGTTGTCAGTCTCATTTGCATAAACACATCACCTACTATGCACACACACCCCCTTATTGAATACATAAGTGATACATTTGCGTAGAAAACTAATCAATTAACAATGGTGAATTCATTTACCATTTTTCCCAGTCCAATGCTATGTGTCTACCAATGCTTGACTTAATATCAGTGACATTTTGTTTTGATTGTGTGGACAATGTCTTTGCAGTGGTTGAAGGGAAGGGTTAGAGCACTGAACAGGATGGTTAATCCTGTCTTGTCTGTTTGTTATCCCTCTCCAGGTGTATCTCGGAGCTTGTCTCCATCTCGGGCGCTGCAGCGAATTCCAGGCGAAGCTCCCGTACCAGGGGGGATGAGTCTAAACAAACATTCCAGGAGAATCAGCTGGAGACAAAAGAAAGGGGGTAAACTCCAGTCCACAAATACTGTAAAGCAGGCCTATCATTTCCACTAACACCAGAGCTCTGTAATAAAAATGCTTCTATCAGCCAAATTACCCATCCATGGTCTTGCACCTGATATAAATCAGATGGGAGAAAAATTCCACCTTCCACTGTAATAAGCATCTTCCGCGCTCAGACTCCGCATTCATACCGAGATCAAACATTTCTGTAGCATTCTTGGAGATATTTTGCGTGCGTGCCAACTTGAAATTACAACCTGGCACAAAAAAAAAAAAAAAAAAAAAAAAATACCCAACCTACATTTCTGCTATGATGCGATGCCTTTTTGCACAATAAGAGTTTTTTGCTTTGACATTTGGGGCAAAACGCATTTAAGATGATTTCCCCAGATAGCTATAATACCTTTTGAGGAACACCCAGTAGAGATAATTTGGATAGTTTGAAGCCTTTGTCTTGGTCTATGGGTCCATCTCCTCTCAGAGAAAAGGATCCCCAAAGCCTCATTGTGTGTGGGGATTCATGCAGGGATAACAGCATGTCAGTGAAGGGCCATGCAACAATAGTTCAAGATGAGAGAGGTGTAAAGGTGGGACAGAGGGATAATAACAGAGCGTTTTGCTTTGGCTATGCCATGCTTATCTGGCAAAGCATCAACACAGCGCTCAAATGGCCTCTCTGTGTGGGCTCAGTTTCCTTACGCTTCTTTCAATGGTACTCTGCTTTCTGTAATGGCCTCATACTGGAAAATAGCCTTAGAAAGCACTTTATCACCAAAATAGATAAGGATTTTTGGAAAAAAAAGTGTGTGTTTGCGCGCTATTTATTGCTGTCATGGAGACAGGTTGGTAGCATGCATGGCTCTCAAAACAAAAGTAAAAGTAAACACACAAACAAAAATGAGTATGAAAGGATACCTGTTGTTATTGTATGGGACATATGCCAGTATGTCTGATGACTTTGTTATTACTTTCATCTTTTCTACTCAGTTCTTACCTTTTGATAAGTGAGGATGTAGAAGCGCATCCACACTGAGGTAATTCTGCAGTGAGCCAGAATCTCACTGTCAGCTAAAAGCAGGAACAAAGCATGAGTCACTTACAACAAACAGTCTTTAAAGTGTATTTTTAGCTGTCTGTGCACTCAGCAGCGGTCAGATAGGACACAATCTGTGCAATATACAGAGACAAAGCAATAGAAAATGTTATAATCAGTGAGTATAGCAAACAAACGAGGAACATATTTCACTCACAGCTTTAAATTCAGCATGGAAGGGTTAATATTGTACCACGGATTATTGTCTAATTGGAATACATCTCATCATGCGTCTAGCAAGTAATATGGGCCAATTAATTTTAGTTGAATCTTGTCCTTATGGCAACTGACAGACAGTCTGGTCAAAGTGGCCATTGATACTGCGCTTTGTGCCAATAAATGTGTCACAAGCAGCTGGGAAGTGAACCTCGTTGAATTGTGGCACCATATGGAGTGCTAAAGCAAAATCAAAAATCCTACTGCCATTATGGCATGTGAGAACCTCATGAATCTATCTTCCAGTGCACAGTACATTTCAGTCAACGCTGTCTAGATAGATCATATATGAAAAGGGAACAATGGTCTGGGTTATAGGCATAAGGCTTGAATTTGAGGTTGCTTTGAAAACAATACAGTGACTCTTCAGTACATGGAAGGTGGCTACATGGTTCATTTTTAGAGTGCCGGCAGAAAGATTGATTTGCAGTATTCTAAAATGAAAGTTAGGATTGCATGTTGGTTATTTCAGACATTTCTGAACAGTCACCAGTATTTGATTTACTCGGTGCTCACAGAACACTTCATTTCTCACAGCAGACAGCCTCTGGCCCCAAAATACTCCTTCCATTCTGGAGAAAAGATTTCCAGATCCATCCCGACTGAGTGAGTAGCAGTGTAACAGAGTAAGAGCAGAGTAACAGTACACATCTTCGAAAAATGCAGTCCTCACATGCTAACCATGCATATATCTTTTCTTCCACCAAAACTATCTGCATTTACAATTACCTAGTTAATGTACAGTATATCAAGGGTTTTTAAATCCAAAATGCTATAGATCCATTTTGGAAAAAAAACATTGTTACTTGAAATTCATCAAGCAATATTTGAAAAATATAATGATTCTGTAAGCAAATGTCTTAAGATGATTCCTAACTTCAATACTAATGCATGATGTGCTTCACTTTCATGCCAGCAGTCAATATGGAAGCGTGGGTGTCATTTTTTTTTTTAAATGGTGGTCATCTCATTTTGGCACGAAACTCTTCATATGCACCGAGTGGATATCTACAGATATGCTTCAAATTGATACAAGTGCACTGGAAATACATATAAGCCTACTCTATTATACAATATCCAGATCCTCAGACAGCAAATGGAGTCTGGAGAGCTTGGTGGGAGACTACAGTGTGATAAGAGCCTGTCATTGTCATTGTTCTGTGGCCTATTGAAGTGGCTTTGTCTGCACTGGAGTGGCACTACAATGAGACAGACATAAGACTATGGGCATATTCGAGTGTGTGTGTGTGTGTGTGTGTGTGTGTGTGTGTGTGGACATATACACACACATTCAAAGAAATACAATAACGGACAGAGATACCCAGACACACAAACACACACACACACACACACACACACTCTCTCCAGCCCAGACAGGAAGACAGGGCCACTTAGACTGGCTCTTAATTAGAGCAGGTAGACAGAGGGGTGGAGATGTTTTGGGGGGAAGGATGTTGTTGGGGTTTGAGGGTCTTTTGAAGGAGGAATAGCTGGAAGATAGGGGAGCTTTCTTGTGGGTAAAATACAATCACTCCCTTATACAGAAAAGGAAAGACTGAAAAATCGAAAGATAATCTGAATAGAGAGGTTTTTTTTCAGTGAGTCGCAGTGGTACAGAGTCTGCAACCCAACTTTTGAGACTTAAAGAATTTCCCATTTTTCTCTTGTCCAGAGATTGTATCTACCATTGACAGAGGAGGGCTGGTCCCAATGTCTCTCGGGTAAAACAGAACCTATTATTTAGTAAAAGCACAGAGAAAGAGTGGCTTCGTAGAGCAGAGGACCCGTCAGAGAAGTGATTGATGTGAGTTAACCCTGTCAAAGCCGGGGTTATGGATCAGTGCAAAAGGGGACGTAAATCATTTCCAAATGCTCTTACCTACCACTCTGAGATCGGACTGATACACTCTTCCCCCTCTCTGCTGCTGCTTTGCATGTCCAGAATAGCTCTCTCTCTTCATTCAGTCTACCATGTTAGGGATCGAAAGGTGTTTATACTATAGGTAAGAAGATGCAGAAAATCCTGTAATGCACACTTGATGAGGACAACAGTGCCCTCCTTAGCTCATATAAAGCAAGGGTGTTGTGTCCATTTTTGGAAAATATATTGAGTTGAGATCAATGTCACAACAAAAGTATCTTATACCACAAATCTCACAGGTTATCATTAGCTTGACTGTCAGTTTGTAATGCATCTTGAAAAGCAACGGCACTCTTATGTGACAGGTTTAATGCAATTCTCCATCCAGTAACATTGTCATTCTTTAACATCAGAGGAGCCATACAATGCTGTGATAGTTTGAGTTGTCAAGATGTGAGTCTTTACAGTAAGTGGAGTAAAGAAGCAAGGGCTCTTTGGCTTTGGTTTTGAAGTTTTGTAGTTTGATGCATCCCCTGTAGTTTGAATGGATCTGTCTTCTGCAACAGGAAAACAATCGGGTATGGAAAAATGCACACAGTATCTTCTGAGCTACCTTGACAGGAATTCCCCCATGACCGCTAACTTCTTTTTGTAAGCTCTGCAAACTTTTCCACTGAACACATACTGTATGTATATCAAATACTGTAGCTTCTTTCTCACACAGAATACCAAAACCCAAAATGTTGAAGCCACAAGAAACAAATGTGGGATTTTTTTGAGGTTCTTAGTAGCCTGTATGGCCCGTTGTCTGTGTCATCTCATTGGGTGTGTGTGAGTAACTGGGTTGCATATACCTCACAGGCCTGTTAGTCTCACTGCAGCAGAACAAAGACAACATTCTGTTAAGAGTTTTAATACCCTGGTGACGTGGGCTACAACAGTGTGTAAAAATCCCCAGATAGCTCACTTGATTGGAGTGTTAAGCTGTTAAAAATAATGAGCTTTTTTCCTCTGCTGTTATTGTCAAGTGTCTTGCCTCACGCACAAAAGGCCGGTCACAGCTCCCGTCTATAGTCATGTCTGGCCTTTCCCTCATTCGTTCTAACTATGTGGACGTGGGGCAACATTTTCCAGGCTGCTTAACAGCCTAAAGTTTTACAATGGGAAAGTATTTTCCACAACTAAAACACTGCCACTGGTCATAATTCTGTGCATGTTCTAAATGACTGTCAGCGTGCTTCGTATGACTATTCTGCTTTGTTCAATGTGAAAATATCAGCTTTGTTTGTGCAAAGAATGAACCCCAGTAATGCCTAGGCCTACAAAATATGTCCAAAAGTTATCTGAGTTTTGCCTGCCAAGTATTGCATGGAGTCATAAAAAAAGATTGCTGAGCAAATGTGAAAATCCCTACATACTTCAGTAACTGTGTTCTGTCTTCTGCTAGCCTTAATGTGCGATTCACACCACAGTCTCACATTCAGGGATCAAACAATGCAAGTCCATTTTCACACCACATGTGCATATAGGCTATTGGCACATACTTCTGAACCCCAAGGGTCCACCACTCCCCCCCCCCCCCCTCATATGTCCTGCAGTTGGACCATGCCCATCTCTGACACCGCCGAGCCATATGCAGTGAATAGGTGGTCGACATTGGACCAGGGGCTGCGATCCCCCACACATCGCATGCAGCTGTTACAAAATGGACACTCTAGACATGTAACACAATACCTAAAAATGACCTCATTCAGTCTCACCCAGTTACAGTCAAAGTTGACACTATTCCCTTCAAAAACATTGGCAACATCGTTGACAGTACAGTCTATAATGCCCTTATAGAGAGGCGCCAATTGCTTATATCCCCAAAATACTGATAACCCAGTTGGCAGTGAGTTTAATCATGTAATCGTGTGTGGTTCTCATGGGTTGTGAAGCAGACATGGTGGATCAAAAGATGAAACTGATACTGTTCAAGGCCAACTGTTCTACTGTAGGATTAGTGTGTGTGTGTGTGTGTGTGTGTGTGTGTGTGTGTGTGTGTGTGTGTGTGTCTGTGTGTGTGTATGTGTGTGTGGGTGGGTGAGTGTATATGTGTGCATGGGCAGAATCAGGTATTCGAACACTACTTTTGCCAACCTTCTCTCACTAAAAATTGAAGAGGAGTACCAGCACTCGCAGTAGATCAGGCTTATTTATTCTTGAAGCACGCTTTTCAGCATTAATGCATTCATCCCATGCTGCTTCAATTTTTGGATATCTACTTGACCCTGCACCCAGCTTGAAATGTTATACTTTTATTGGAGTTGTGTGCGCTACATTGGATCCTGAAAATAATTTGACCTAGACGGTTAGATTGTTCTGCTCACTGCGGTTTACACTGCCAAGGTACAAAGAGAAAAAACAGAAAAGCTGCAGTATATAAACTCAACTGAACTGGAGAGAGGAGATGAAATTTACCTCATATTACCAACTAAATCACTTCAGTCATTCAATTACTTTAATCTCCAAGCACAACAAATTTGAGAATTGTCAGTGTCTTTGTAAGTCGATGCTGAGACATATTAACAATTTGCAGTGCATGCTGACAAACAACAGGACCCACATACAGCACAAAATGACAGTGCAAGCATGACAGAAATGACAATAGAAAAATACATTTTTATGAATAACTCTGGTGAAAAAACGGTGATCATTTGACAATCTGTGTTCTTGCTCACAGACAACCTTTCCTGAGTTTTCAGAATCAACTCCATGGACGTAAGCCAATGGTTTTATGATGCTTTACCACCATCTACTGGTCAGCAATGAAAGATGCATTATAATATTTTAGAAAAAGCCAAGACATACAGTATTCACCCTACTACAGTTCAGTTCAGTTCACTTTTACGGTCCTCAAGGGAAATTCAGCTTGCAGCAAGGCACAATAAAAACACAATGACAACATAGATACAATACCAATACAAAAGAGACAGATCCAAATACACTTAAAAATGATGAATGGTGGCAGATACAATGAATGTGCAAGGAGAGAGCAAAAATATAGTGCAAAAAAAAAGGTGTACAAAAGATTTTACTGCACAACAACAACAACAACAACAACAACAACAACAACAACAACAACAATAATTCAATAATAATTTAGATTTTGGACTATACTGTATTACCTATGCTGTGGACTAATCTATACAGCTTGCACTGTTCATATGTCCTCAGTACATATGTAGGCCTATATAGCAAGTTATGATTATAAGTGTTAAAATCTGTACATCTACATCTGTAAAGTGAAGTGAAGATGTATAGTTCTCCCAACGCATGTCTACAAGTATGGCCCCCTGTAGACCTGTTAATGTGAATAGGAGCACATTTTTGCACACCCTGTATGCATGCTGTAATCCTACATGTCTTGTTTCATACTCTCATATTGGTGTAATTTTAATTTTATATTTTTATAATTCTTAATCTTTTTATAATGCACAAATTTCCCATCATCTTATGTCTCAGTAATTTCGGATGTTACAGATACTACTGCTACTATTTTGCACATCGTCTTAATAATTCAATTCAGTATTTTTTTATTTACACATTTTCAATCATACATTTCTACTTAAAAGTGTTGGAATTGTCAGTTGAGTATTTTATGTAACCCCCATTTGCTCTAATCTTATTTATACCCTATTACCCTTTGACGTATGCTCTTACTACTTGCTGCTGCAACAGCCCAGTTTCCCCACAGAGATAATTAAGGTTTCTAATATAATCTACACCTTCTATCTAAACAATAGTGATAGAAAATTGTGCCATTTCTCAGTCTGTTATAAATGGTTAATTGTCATCATATCTTGTTGTTGAGAAAGCTTTGGCAAATAGCTAATATAATTTCACATTCTCTTCAAACTCTTGGGTAACCACTTTTGTGTTATTGATGGGTGTATTTTCATCCTTGGTGGGCCACCTTACCCACATTAAAACCCAAGTCCATAATTGCAGTATAGCACCCCCTATTGAAAGAGTTGCCCTCCCCTCAAAAGGGACAATGGAAGATACAAGATGTAGTATCTTGTTTGATGCACTAGGGGTCACTGTTTGCTTAGTTCAAGAAAATACATGCCTGTCTGGGTTACTACTATAGGAACAGTAAAAAGAAAGAAGAAAGAAAAAGGCAAAATAAGCAAAATTGGATGTTTATCTATTAGTATAGTCTACTATTACTATTGCTGTAATGTAATGGTGTTTATGATAGGTGGTTATGAGATGCTCTTCAATAACTGCATTTCAACTGGCAGATAATTAGCCTATTTCATAGAATAACAAATATTGGTTCTGTAGATTTTAATGATATAGCATAACCTAATTGTAATTAAAGGACAGCTATGGGTGAAATTTCAGTATTAAGAATTTTCTAAAACCTAACCTTAAAATCACTTGCATAAAAGATTTAAAATGTAACAGTTAAAATGTAGGATATGTCTCATTCATCTGTTGAACAGTGGAGTGAATCAGGACACACTCTTTATAACAGGTTGGAATGCCGATGCTGTTTGCTCAAAGCAGACTGTGCTTCATGGTAAACATCAATCATTAGTGTCTTTTATGAGGATTCTCAGCACAGGTTTGTGTTTTTCAGCTCAGTCATTAAAGATGTCTGGTTTCTGCTCACAGCAAGCAGGGGCCAGGGAAGCTTTCTGTTTTTTTTCTAACTTCTCTATAGCCTGGAGAGTCTGGAAGGACCTCAGCACAGCTTGGTTTCACTGGAAAACCGCTTTTGAGCGGAGCTGTTGTCGTGCTTCAAGACTCTTCCAAATCCTTAGATTAGATTTTAGAAACCAAGGCAGGCTCCTGGCATGGAATCAAAGTAGTTTTTCAGGGACCACAGTATCTGTTTTCATTTAATGTACAAAGCTATCTCTGTGCAATGAGCCCTGCAAAAGTGGCTTGTACATAAACAGCTTGCCTCTGCTAAAGTACCTGCACCTTCATTACCAAGTCATTTTCAGTGACATAATTCCTCAAAAATGGCACTCTCTGGCTCTCGTTGAAGTTTTCAAAGCCTATTGAAAACTTACCTCATTCTTTGATTTGACATAACAATTTGGTGAGTCATTGGACAGTTGACAGCTCCAGCTGTTTCCAGAACTCAAGAATATTTGCGCTTTTAGTGAGAAATGGGCTAAAAGCATTTGCTGTGTTTATGCGTCTCTTAGTGGAATTGAAAGAAAGTCATGTTGTGGAAATGCAACCTGCGCAGAAGTTGTGGAGCCACATGGACCCCACAACCTGGCAGGCACAAGCACCCAGCCAGCTCTCTGTGGTAGAGTGCAACATTGATATGATGATAAACACATGAAGGTAAATGGAGAGCTTTTACTCACTAAACTTACTTTTACTTAATTGTCTTGCTGCAATTTGCTATTGTGAAGTAGATTCTGAATGCAGCGTTTTTCTCCGCTGCATTGCACAAATGCACGCACAAATAAATCAATGTGTGAGTCAGCTGAAAAGCATTAAAATATTTTATTACTGCTTACTTTTTACAGTGTTAGTATAGTAGCGACACATACAGTATTGGTAGGATTAGTAACCATAGCACCAGAATCAACCATTCATCTTTTTTATACAGGCTACATACATACTGTAGGTACATATGATTCTTAAAAACATCTTTGGATAAAGCATGGCAAACAAGCACATTGTCTTTATTCAGTACCAAATGCCCATTTGATATTCAGCACACCATTTACACTTCAAGTATGAATATTAAAAAATACACATATATCATAAGTTACAAATCTTAACTGTTATTACAAAAACCAAACAGGATTACTTTTCTACAAAATTTATGGCACATAGTGCATCAAGTATTCTTTAAATTTCTGATACAGACCTCATAGCACAATTGACCATCATAAAAATGAATGATAGCCAAAGGTTTTCTAGCTGCTCATTGACTCTTGTAAGTGTTTTTTTTTTGTTTCGTTTTTTACTTTTCAGCCATTCCTTAAATCAAAAGAAGCTGCATTGTCTGAGAAAATAAATTCTAATGGCATCTATCTAGTAACTTTGGTTAAAGCTTAACATCAGAGTACCAGCATGTTAGGTTGCTCGATCTGCCAAGTTGTAGTAGTGGTCATAGTGAAAGTCATTCATGATGACAGGACTACTCAAGGACGGATTTCCTTATGCAGTGATAATAATTGTAATATCTGGCAACCTTGCAGCTAGCTTTTCAGCTACATTATAAAGAGGACCGCGACATGCCTGACAGACGGGGTAATTTGGGCATCATTCTGCAGTGCAGCTACAGAAAGTTAGAGCCAAACCCTGTCAGACCGCAGCTAGTATCAGTTCCAAAGCCAGTGTTTTCCTTCTCAAGATTAGAGGTAATTCCAGTAGTTAAAAAGCACCATTCAAAAGATCCTCTTTTAATGTTAGTGGTTATATACTACAAACGGTAGGCTAATACCTTTTCAGCAATGCAGACAAAGGACAAAAAAAAAAAAAAAATCAGACAACGGCTTCTCCATTGGTAGTAGTCATTGTACCTTAAAACATAGAACATATCTACAAATCATTACAGAATAAATATGGTCAAACATAAATATAGTACAATACATCTCAGTAGAGTATGGATGCTTGTGAGAGGTAGGGGTTGCAGGTACCTAGGCCCAAGAAGAGACAATGGAGGATGTGAAGAGAGACATCACACCCGATACTGTGTCACTGTGTAACAGATGAGAACTTGTCCTTTAACCTTATGACTTAAAAAACAATACTAACGGCTTAAAAGATACAAAAAAAACCTTTCAAACTTTACCACTGACAAATATTTCTGGTATTTCCTCAGCACCGGGGATTTCTGTCTCTGTGTGACATAGTTGTGTGTCATTCAAGCGTCCCAGTTGTCAGTCATTGGACTCTGTCTATGCAGTTTTCAGTAGTAGTATAAAATACCCGACAATATTTGACAGGAGGCAGACTCTAGTAATACACATCAATGAGAACTACAGTCATTTGTAGTGGTTCTAACGGCTCACAACCCCTCAACTTTGACCTCTGAGATAAGGCAGGTCTGGGAGGATATCAGTAGAAACATCCACAGGACAGAACACAACAGAACAACTAGCTGCTAGCTCACTCTTTCCCTAAAGTCTTGAGCCTAAAACTCATGTCAGGACGTATGATCTGCAGTGTGGCTCATTCAGTAGTCGCAATCTCAACAAATATGTCTTTTAGTATTAATCGTTTTGAACTGTATCAGCCTAGTGTCTCACATGGCACATAAGGCAATAACACAGAACATTTTAGACAACCATCCCTTAAATACTATCCAAATGTCTTGTTCGTTTGCAATGATGATTGCATACAAATATTCACTTATTTTTGTTTAATTCGTTGTATGTTGGTCTGGATATGAGCAAGAACTAAATGCCCAAAATGTAACTGTAAATCTAAATATTCATGTACTGTGGAAGCATACAACTAGATTACTTCCATGTACTGTATGACAAATTCTGGCAATTCTGTATACTAATAGAATACACATTTCCTCTTCCATTTCACAGAGTACCACAAGCAAATGTTGCTTTTATAAGATGATAATCTCTCTCTTGATGATGAGAGATGATAGTCTGTTAGGTCTGTATGTGTAGTTGCTTTCCCAGTGTTGCACAATTGATTGAAGTACTGTGTCCCTTTGTATGAAGCTGAAAATCCTTAACCAGTATCAGAGCAAACACTCTGATTTTTAGATTCCAATGCACAGACGTATCACAACACTGTGGATAAAAACAAGCTGGCTCGTCTTCAGTTATCAGATTGGATGAAGGACCCTACATGGACGCACAGTACGTAATGTCCTGCTGTCCGTATGTTCTAGCTGCCATTTGGGAACGGGTGATGTTACTGTAGGATGAGCACTGTTAGATGTTCCTAGTCCACATTCACAGATGAAGTACAAAGGGTCCCACGAATCACCATTATTGCATGTTCCTGGGTCACTACTGTGATCAGGTTGGATTTAGGGTTTGGTCCCTGCCTGGCCCTCACTGGACTTGAACGAGGAGGCCGTTGTGAGCCTGGGGAATGCACTTCCCACAGAAACCACCACAGCGACCGTAGATTCTTGTTCCATCCTACGGACAGAGACAAAAGAGAAGAAAGGAGTGGGCAAAGAGCAGCTTTTTATATGGAGAATAAGAGCTTTATAAATGTCACTGGGGATTCCTCCTCAGTGAATCAGACAGAAATACAACATGGCAATTCAGATGGCTTTTCAGTGCCAACAATCTCAACTATCTCACTCCAACACTGATCAAGACCCAACAAGAAGCACAGTTACAGCTCAGTAACTTGACAGCCAATGTAAATTTACATTACACAGTCCGTACAGTGTAAGCCACACAAAAGCAATATGTCAAAGACAGACATAATAAGAATCTCCTGTTAGCGTCTTACCTCCGATCTGTGGACTTTGACGGAAACATAGTTGCCCTGAGACGTCCATTTGGTGGCCTCAGCCACTTTCAGACCAGTCCCAATCAGATTAATGCTGAACTGGCCCTGCGAACACACACCAGATTCAGTTATTTAACCAGGCAAGTTGACTAAGAGCACATTTCTCAATTACGGTAATGATCTCTGCAATGAGCTGCAGAGAGAGGGAGGCTTACACACATTCCCATTCTCTGTTTTTTTTTTACTTTATTGTGTTATTCAAAAGTCAGTTATACTGTTAAGTTTCACAATTCTTATTCATATTCATTTCTATGCTATAGGATAAAAGAAGAAAAGAGAAATTAAGTGGGAAAGCAAAAGAGAAAAAGGGAAAAAAAAAAAAAAAAAAAAAAAAAAACATTCCCATTCTCACACATGCAAGCTGCCCTGTACTTCACGCTTTTGTACTGTGTGCCACTGAGCATCTCCAGTGCAGTAGTTCGGAGTCAGTGCCTTGCTCAATGGCACATCGGTAATTCTGATTTCAAAGGCATGACTTGTTATTCTCCTTTACACATTTTCCCAGCAGGTCCAGGGAATTGAAGCAGCAACCTTTCAGTAACAAGCGCACTTCTCTGACCTTCAGGCTGCTGCTGCTCGCTCACAACATGTGGCACACAACACCTGACACATGACACATTGCTGTGAGGCCACATGGTACAGTATTTTACCTACCTGTGGACACTTGGCTGCACTATAACAGTCTCCTGCTGTAGCGAAGGGCACAGGTCGACCGAGAAGGGTCTGGGAAAACTGGAGGTCTGTGGCTGGTAAACATAAAGACACAAATACAATCACAATGTGCAGTAATGGATATAAACATGGAAGGTAAATAACAAAACAGACACATAACAGCAGCAAGTACTGTTTATGCGATTAAATTTCAGTGCAGGGTTGATTTATTGTATCCATTTAGGAAATTTTGTTCCTAGAAGCCTTTTGCAATAAAGAAAAGTTCTTATAGTATATCCAGTTTATGAGGAAATGATTGAAAACGAATGTGCAATCATTATTACGTTAACCACAGTTTCATTTTACATTTTGAATTGAGTGAATCGACCCCAGCTTTGTTCCATACAGTCTTCTGCTCAGGTCTTAACAAGAGTGAAAGGCTTTTTTAGTTGTTTCCCATTTACACTGCATTGTCACACATAATAACCATGACCAGGGCTTTTTCCTGCCCTCCCTTCACGCTGCCTATGTGACACGATGATGAAGTTCACGAGAACCACAAGACACACAGCGAAGCAGCGCCTCTTCATAATCTTCCCTTCATCTTGAACTCATTATTTCCTCTCTCTTTTTTCTCCCCCTCGCTCTCGTCAAGCCGCCTGAAAGCCAAATGAGTACCATGCAGAGGGAGGGTGGGAACATGTGCTGTCAGGACTCAGACCAGACAAAGACGATGGGAGGATGACTGTGTGGGTTCTAGCGAGTGCTAGGCCAACTTCCCCTCAAGACACACACACACACACACAGCCATACACACGTGCGCTTGCTCACTCGCTCGCATGCAAGCACACACACCCATATATGCATTCACATCGGTATCACACGCATTCATACTCACACACCCTGCTAGCATGCAAGCACACATAAACACACTCACACATGCACAAATACAAACACGCACACAAACACACACACCAAACACCATTACAACTAATCCACATGTGAGCTCTAATCAAAGGCATACATGGACACAACAGGGAAGGTGGGGCCGACTATTGTAATGAGAAAAGGAATATGGCCTGAAGAAGTGTGTGAGTGTGTGTGTGAGCGTGTGTCTTCATGTCTTCATGTGTATGCAGGCCAAAGGAAAGTGTGTGTGGGGCAGCAACATCCCATTATGACTCTCTGAGCTTGAGAGCAGGCACGCATGTGTGTATGAGCACACATGCATTCCTTTATTCCTGCGCTCACGTGTTTGTCGAGAGGCCCAGTTTCAATTCCCTTCCCTCGTCATGTGAACACGGCCCGTTGGAAGACCGTTATTTTGATTTCAGAGCGGAGAGAGTGTGGCGAAAGGCAACAAATATTACATTTGGACAGCGCCGGCTTTTGCACGAGCCATTATTAAGTACTACGGGGCGAAGTGTGTGGGGGTTAAAACAACACTGATGTGTGGTCTCATTACAGTAGACCGCGTCAGGCAATCACACAGTAATTACTCACTCATTATCCTCAGGGAGCCCAGGTCCAGACGAACTTTGTGGAAGAGAGTGTATCCCGCTGCTGAGTAGTCGTTCCTGCAGTCACAGTCCTGTCTTCGGCTGCCATTATACGGGCATTCGAAAGGGTTCAGCAACCTGTGTGTTAAAAACAATGTTTATTAACATTAATTTAACACATACATGAGAAAATACATTCTAAACAATACTAAAAAAACAATATTCTACCTTATTTTTACTTTCAAATAAGAGATAACACAACATGACACGTTCTAAATCCCTATGGTCAGCCACGCTGTGTAATCAAGTCACGGCTCACGTGGATATCAGTCGTCACTCTGGATCACACACACCTGTATCCATACACCTCGGAGTAGTTGTCTGTCTGACCGCTGCGCAAGGTCACGTACTCCTTGGGGAAATCAGTCTGCATCTCAGCACAGTAAATCTGGGGCCAGACACATCGAGACAACAGATGAGACCCTGTGGGGAAGCTTGAGGGTGAGTCATGATGTGTGTGAGAGTAATACTGACAGGACTGACACACCTGTAGGATCCGGGACTTGACTTTGAGATAGTATTCCCCATCCATTCTCACACCCTGTCTCATCTGGACCTCTCGGCAGGACGCGAACAACTGGCCTGGGAGAAGAAATATGACGGAACGAGAGAGAGGTTTTAGCACTGCTGTGAGATGGAAGAGAAATGTGCAACAGCAAGCAATAGGAAACATTTTTGCATAGAGACACAAATCTTTCCCAGTAAGATCTGCCAGAACTTTTGAAATTGGTCATAATTTAGTCACTCTACTTGTGTAAGTTGGTGAAAACCTAAAAAAAATACACGGACATCATGAAAGTGATAGAGAACTGTGCAAGACTGCAAAAGCAAATAAAAGAAAAACCACAAATCAAAAAAGATTGTTCTGAGTGGGAGCTGAAGAAAAACAAGGGAAATGTCTCTTTATTTTTGTTGCCTCCTCTGTTGTCCCAGGGTGCCGTGGAGGCCAGATCGCTCTGATTAGCTGGTTAGCATTAATATTTGACCGGCGAACTGGCCGTCACCCGAGCATATCATTTTAATTCCACCAGTGCCTGACTTGGCAGAAGCCGACCAATGGCCCAACGCTCCAGCGCAAACCTCGGGGCCGTGTCTAAACATCTGAAATGTGGGGAGTGAACCTGCAAACTTTGGCCCGCTGCCGGCTTCTACTTGCAAGTCGACAATGAAGGCAGCTTCAGCCCCGGCACACACCCCAGAGGCGTTTTGACAGACTGTCCATGTCACAATTTGTAGAAAAATGCTGACTGTCTATTTATTGTTCCATAGAGCAATCACTCCGAGAGGTTTTAAGTGGAGGTCTCAGTTCTGCTCAATGTGTTAAAATAAAGCAACAAGTTGGCTTTCTATAAACACAATCAGATACAGACTTGGCTGCCATATACAGCACAGTCAATTTAATACCATTACTCTACACATTCCTGTTCGGCAGTAAGCACTACATGGATCAGAAGAGTTGGCAAGGATGATAGATTTTGAGTTATATACTTAACTCAAGAGCTAAACAAGTCCTCAGGGCATTTAATATCACAGAGAATAGAGAGAAGAAAGAGAAGAGAAGAGAAGAGAAGAGAAGAGAAGAGAAGAGAAGAGAAGAGAAGAGAAGAGAAGAGAAGAGAAGAGAAGAGAAGAGAAGGAGTTTGACTCACATTCTCTTTCTCGACATGCAGCTTGAGACTCTGGTCTGTCTGCTGGACGGCAGTGTTTGGACGGGTGGCCTTTGGAGGTCAGACACTCCACCCTGCGCTGCATCACGCCTGCCCCACATGTCTGGGAGCACTGGTACACACACACACACATAAACACAAAAGCATGCCACACACACCATCAATAACATTCCAATGGATACAGAGCCGTTAACAAAACAGATCCAAATCCACAAATGAGATTAATACACAAGTCATCATAATGTTTTGTGAAACCTGTGATTAGGCTGAGAGGATTTCTCACGGCCTAACAAGCGTTTCTGGTTCACACACACACCTTGCTCCATGGGCCAACTTTCCAGTAGGCTGTGTGAGGGCAGTCCCTGAGGAGGCACTGCCGGGTGCCAGGAGGGTGGGGCTCGGGACAGTGGGTGCTGGCAGAGGACTGGGCAGCGTATGGGTGCAGAGCCTGGGAGGAGGGCGTCATGGAGCAGGAGACCATGCGCTGCTGGTAGCCCACACCGCAGCTGGCAGAGCACTGAGACACACACACACACACACACACACACACACATAAATAATCAATAGCATCTCCCTCAGATCAGTAATAATACTAAGGACAGTTATTTAAGTACTGGGCGCCTTTGTAGTTGCAAATATATAATATCATACCCAGTCAAACCCAGTGTAATTGATAGTACACTGGGTATGACACACTGATGGTACACTGGGTTGGTCGCACGTTTATTAAAATGGAAATGTAATCTTTAGGTTTTTAGGTATTATTTGTGAAAATCTGTTATCTGGTTGATACTTTTTCCTCTTACGTGTCGACTCGGATATTATTAAGGCTAAGCACAAAACTACTTCTGTTTAAATATAGACTATAAACTGAAGCTTGTCCCCTTTTCTTCCTACCTGTGACCATTCCCCCGTCATCCACATGTAGTGGCAGGGAGTTGCGCTGCAGGACTGGAGCGCGGCAGGCTGAGACGAGGGCTCACAGTAGTCGTCCTGGACGGGGGTCATCCCTGGACCCACACACCCCACCTCCCTGCTTCTCACGCCCTCCCCACAGGTGGCATTACACTACAGGGAAGATCAAACATGACAAGTCAGTAAGATTGGAAATCTGTTCAATGCCTGATTTTAGGCAGAGGGGGCAGTGTTGTACTTTGTGCAGTGACACACAGGGAGGTTTCAGATTCCTGCTAGCTGGTTCTTTAGTTCTCCAGATGGCCAAAAGGAAACTATTCTGTCTGAGAATTGCAAATCCCCTATTTTGTAGAGATTTAAACAGGTAGAGTTAATATAAAATTGAGTGTTGTATGACGAAGGCTACACTAGCTCTCAAACACCATACTCCCAAACATCTGCTCCAGTGATATTGCGAACATAAACTGAATAGCAAATCATAGACTGAATGTTAAACTGGTTTGACTCGAGCAGTGCAGCCATGGTTTATAGGAGCAATCAAAAAGTGATCACAGGGACCAGGATGTGTGTGTGTGTGTGTGTGTGTGTGTGTGTGTGTGTGGAGTTCATGACAATCACTTTGAATCTCATGAGAACAAAAAAAGATTTCAGGGCCAAACTGTGAAAGCAAGAAGGCTGTAAGTTCTCGCAGCGACACAGACAGGAGTCTGAACGCTGCAAACATTCCTCCGGAGGATACAGCGCTAAGTCCTTACATGGCGCTCCGCTTTCATGCTTCACTTTTGAGGACAAAGCAGGGGACATGAAAGAGTCTGCATGCATGACGCAGAACGCAGTGATACTCAACAAGACAAAAGGGTTGATGGCCATCAGTGCTTTGAGGTCTTGATATGATTTATCGGCAAGTGATGGTTATCAGCAAAGCCCTCATGTTTGACGCAAGAGTGCAGGGCGACCTTCAGCACACGGCTGGTGGAGAGAGAGTTTGGTGAGATCTCTGCCAATAAAAACCTCAATAAGATGATTTAACATCTGTATCTAACACTGGAAGACAGAGAGGGAGGGAGGGGTAGTCAGAGAGAAAGCGAGAGAGAGTGTGAGAGAGAGAGAGAGAGAGAGACAGAGATAGAGAGAAAGAGAGAGAGAGAGAGTCTCCGCTTACTTCTTCCCATTCGCCAGCAACCCAAGTGAAATGGGTGCATTCTGCAGTTTGGCATGGCCGGACAGTGTCAGGACGTGTGCGAGCATCGCACAGCTCCTCTCTCACCCGTCCGGTGCCCTTTAGCCTGCAGTACACATCTCGGTTCTGGACTCCGACTCCACAGGTGGCAGAACACTAGAACAAAACACAAAGAAACACAGAACGCACATCAGAATGACAGCAAGGCAACAAAAGGAAACTTTATATACTGCATGTTTCTCTTTGTGTTTCTCATATTTCTCCCAAAAGTATACAGCTGCAAGGATGTATTAAATTACTTATTTTCATGGCCTTGCAACATCAATTCTCCACCTATCTTATGGGATGTTTGAGCTCTTTGAGTGTCATTTACCCACTGATCCGGCCCCGGTGCTGCCAGGGCACGTATGTACAAAAAACACAAAATCAGAAAAAACACACTCACACAGTCACATTGGTTTCTAATTTAAGCAAGCTTTGTTTTGTTAAAACCTTTCATAAATAAATAAACATTCCCACAGACATGTCCATTTTCCCCATGGAAAATTTTCCCCAATATTTTAAAATGTGCTTTGTTTGGTCTGCTGTGTCAGAATTTGTGATGCTCCTTAACAATGTACTTAATAAATCCAAAGCCAGTTTGTCGCATCTTTGTGAGCCATATAGCTGGGGTCACACACAGGTCTATCTCATCCATCGCTTTGATGTCCTTTGAGAAGCATACCTGCATGCTGAGGAAGCGCTCTTCAGCACTTGAGCTGATCAGGCTGATTTCATTGTAATGTTCCTACAGACCTCAAACAACACTGCATGGCCTCAGTGATTCGACACAGCCAGAAAAGCTGTGCTTTATACAGTGAGTATCAAATTTCCAGAAATTTCCAGATGTATTTGTGTTGTTCATTTCTCATTAGAATTGCATGTTATCATTGTGGAGCATGTGGTTGAATGTGAAGGTTTACGTCCTCAAGTTTGGAAAGAGAACAAAAGGCACCCTAGGAAATCTGACCCTGGGCAAGGTTTAAGTCAAAAAAAGGCCTAATTTCTCAATATCCTACAAAGCATTAAAACAGAACCTGCTATTAGGACGGCCATGGCTGCTGTTAACTGTTATGGCTTAAGAAACTTGATTCTAATCTCTCCTGCAAAAGACTTATAGTTCTCCTTGTTAGAAATGGCTTATAAGTGTAGATGAAAAATGAGGAGAGTATTTCATATTAGTGTTGAGTAGCTCCAGACTTAAGCTGCCTGGCGATCTACAATATGAGTGTTTTTTTTTTTTTTTTTTTTTGAGAGGGGAGAAGACACAGTAGAGATTTTAAAGAGGTATGACAGTGGAGGGGCGGGTGGACACATGCAGACATCAAAGGTTTATTAGTCTATATCTATAAAGGTCTATATCACTTCACAATACATATACATTTACATTTCCCTATTTAGCTGATGCTTTTATCTAGAGTGACTTACAATAACTGCAGAATTAGAATAAGTTAAAGCAGCCAGTAAAAAGTAAAGAATTCTTCTTGTGTCCTTGAAGTATTCAATACAGGATACCCCACATATAAGGCTCAATGGGCAGCCTTCACCCCCAGACGCCCATTACACCCCCAGTCAGAGGTGAGTGAGAGGGCTGAGTAGCTGTGCAATAGCCCAAACGGTTGGTGCTGAGGTTTCCAAAGTTGTCACAGGCATGGATGTTAAGATATAAAACATGTCTTTATGCTCTAGTTGAGGATTTCATGGTTACTAGTGGTATGTGGAGGAAGATGATTGCTTCCAGACACCAGCGAGGGAGAGTGAGAGGGCGAAGGAGGCTCTCTAAGGCTGGGGAATGGCAGGAGTCTCATGGAGGGAGACAGAGGTGGGTCCTTGTGGACCCTTTGGGATTTCACAGCTACCCAGCAGGGGGCAAGGAGACATTAGATTTCATAGAGGACATGGAAAGATTTTTTGAGAATCTCCTGAAATCTCTGACAAAGCCTTCAGCACTTGGAGATCATGAAACAGTTTTCAGCCATGGAGTGCGAGAAAAGAAGTGGCGCAAGTTTATTCACACATCACACCCGCCCTGAGGCACAAAGAATGCAAGCCCTCTGTGTGCGTTGTACGTTTCTGAACAGATACTTGCTCCGCTGGGTAACTTGTCAGAGCATGACAAAGCATCTCTCCACTCAGTCTGCTCTGTGTCCTTGTGATAAATTTGGGTTTTAACATCTCTCTCCCTGTGCTGCCTCCTGGACCGTGCCCTGGCCCACTGACTTCGGGCCAAAAGTGTGTCATAGCAGCACGAGTAGCCACTCAGCAGCAGACACCGAGGCTGTGTGGTCGGCTCCACCGCGACTGTGACCTCACTCCCCTGATGACTCTCCTGTGCGTGGCCTTTGCCCTGCCAGTGTCTGGTTGCGCCAGTCTACAATGCTACAGAAACCTGCTGTGCCCCGGGACTTCTGTCATTCTTGTCAACACCATGCTTTCATCTGTATGGGAGGGCTAGCTTGGCCGCATAAGCTGCAGCTTTGGATCTCTGTGTTTTATCTGTAAGTTCAGTAAGTTAATTTACTATGCTTTTGGGCTACAAAATAAAATTGTTATATGATTCATTCAATTGAATGTGAACTGCATGAGCAAGCTTTTGTGTGTCATGCTGCATTGGTGTGAAAAAAAAATGCTCTTGAAACACGCTGGGCTATAAAAGAGCTTCAAAAGAAGAACTCATCTGATTGTAAACCGAGCAAGATAAAACTTGCAAAAACATTTTGAACTTTTTATTTCTGAACATGTTAATCCTCAAGTAGACAGGTCAAGTTGCATAAACAGTTTTGTAAATCCAGCCTGTGGTGTTTAGCTCACATTGGAGGAAATGGCACATTGCTCTTGAACATGTGTAAACTGATTGGTGATTGGACAGGTGCTGTGTGTGTACATGTCCTACATCTGCGATCTCTGAGAAGCTTTTGGCTGAGTTTGTGCTGGTGTCTCAGCTGCTAACAGTTACTGTTAGCATGGTCCCTGAGGGGCCCAGGGTATTTTGCGAGCCAGTTGGGACAGCGAGAAGCACACATACCTCCCTCCACTTGTTGGCCTTCCAACTGGGGCATCCCCTCGCCCGACAGGCCTTCTGCGTCCGCGGCCGTGACAGATGACTGCAGTGCTCTTCCTCTATTTGGGTTTGATTCTGATAAACACAGGCTATCTCCCGCTGCTTGGTCCCCCGACCACAGCTCACTGAACACTGAAGAGAGAGAAAGAGAGACAGAGAGGGAGAGAGGGAGGGGGGGTGTTGGGGGCAGGAGAAGAGACAAGAGAGTGGTGTTAGCACAGTCCCATTGAAGTTTATATCTGTACTAACACTCATGATGACGTAACGTTTTCTGATGCTATTCAGGTAATCCAGTGCAGTTACAAAATTTGTGGGGTAATATAACAAGGGTGGAAAATCAGATGCTGTGAAGTTGTGTTATGCTATATTGAATTTTAAGCTGCAGTCAATATTTCCATATCTACTCCTTTGTTTAATCTACAGTGTAGTTTATTGGCGGCTGCAGGGGGATTCCTTAAGTACATAAGGGTGAATTGAAGGCTAAATAAACTTTTAAGAAAGAGAAAATAGACCTTGAGAGACAGAGTCAACAAAGCCATGGACATAAACATGGTCGTACAATAAAATGTTCTACTCAACATAATGTACATATTTAGATCTCAAGACAAGAGCACTGGGTGCACCAACAGCTTACTTGTTGCATCTCATGGCCAAGTGAACACACTGTAAACACATTTTAGCTAAACAAATCAAATGGATTTTGCTAAAACCTTTGTCAAACACTCACACTGGTGGAATGCAGCCAACTATTTAACCTGTAAACAGAGGAATTACTTTTAAAGCCCCTGAGGATGGTAGAGACATGGGCAAGAGGAAGAGAAGACTCAGAGAGAAACCTGGATGCATGTGCATGGCTAGACAATCATCTGGTTCCAATAAGGAACCTAGAAATGCTTCAGGAAAGCTAGAAAGAAGAAGAAGAAAAAAACCCATAATGAATAAAAACCAGAGACACTGATGAAAGCATTGAAAAAGGCCTTTGCCTGAGACAGTAGATGAAAATATTCTAGACTCTTCCGTCCTCATGAGGCCAGACAGCAATTAGGATGCCAGCTATTTCTGCTCGACGAATGAGCGCCCCTGCACAAAGCCACTCCAAAATGGGGTGCTGGAATCGAATACACAAGACGAGGAGAGTTACGTTTTGTCTTAGCATATTTTCCAGTCCAGATAATAAACATAATATTGCATTGTCCTCTAATTATGATCTCAGAATGTTGCATAACACCAAACGCATGCATTTTACAGTGTGCTCATGGTACACTTGTGCTCATCATACTACAGAGTACTGGACAATGGAATGAAAGAGCTTCTTTTGGAGAAATTTCTTGAAGCATTTTTTTCCCCCCTTTCCTATCTCTTAGTCTCCAAGTTCTAAGAGCTAAGAGAGTTTTTTTTCCCCTGCTAACTGAAGAAAACATTCTGCTGCTCGAGGTTTGAGTAGCACTTAGGTGAGTGCACTCGTCTGGAGTACCCATTTGAACCCTTCAATAGAGTCACCTCCTGCCTTTTCTTCTTTAGTGTGGTGCGGGCAGCGGTTGACACTGCACACACATGCATCATACGCATTGTAATTACCGAGGCATTTTAAACACAGGGCTGGCTCAGCTGACGGGGAACATCAAAGCCGGGCCAGAGCTGAGCGACTGATCCTGAGCACGGCAGATTCACATACCCGCTGCACACTCACTCAAAAATGATAACAGAACTACCTCTACCTCAGACAAGAGCAGAGACAGGCAAACATGTTGGGGGGATAAGGAGGGGGCTAGCCCCTCCTTACTGCTGTAAAAGAAGGAGAAAAAAAAACGAGAGAAAGAAAAAAAAAGGGAGGAAGAAAGGAAATCGCAGCCATACGGGCTGTGCTCCCCGGCTGAACTGTATCTGCTGTTTAACGGTGGGAGAAAAGACGTTATATGGCGGTGTGCTCCTCCCTCTACCCTGCCAACCTCATCTGTCAGCCATTAGTTAATCAGGGTTGGTAACACAGAGCACAGAAAACTGGCACAGCGCGTGGGACCAGAGGACAGCTTCACCTCTGAGAGCAAGAGGAGGGCAAGGACTCAGGGACCTCTGCTTCACCGCTCTGCCGCTGGGCTGCTTCACTCACCAGCACCCACTCAGGTAAGACTATTCCACTTACCAAACTTCAGCTGCTACAAGTGCGCTGTCAAGCTGCTATTCTAACTTGTACTTAAGAAAAATAGTGGTGCCTGCATTTGGAAAATGTCAGATGTAAAATGGATGTGTGCATATCCTTCGGAGCTTGGTGCAGGATTGATTATTATGTGCCTGAGTATTGCAAGGCACATGCAGAGGCATGATAGGATCTGATGCCTTGTGTTACTAGTAACATTATATGTACTTTGTCTACATTTTTATATATGTTGTATTAGATATTAACAAGTTAAGTTTGTGTACTAATTCAAATGACACAGGTGTTATAATGTTTTGAATATATGGGGAAAAAGTCTCCAGCTCTCTACAACATGAAGACAAATCTCCATGAGAAAAGTAGCATGTAAAACAATGAGTCACATGGGAAATGAAACTCTCTTGAGACAGATTTGGCCTCCCAAGTTGTAACAGCAATTAATTTCACATGATTAGGTGGGTTAAATCTACTATAATCCGATGAGGTTCATCTAGGCATAATATGGATTACTATAAAATGGAATGACACAATCGCCTTGAATTTGGCACAATGTTGAAAACCACCCAATTAAAACGGCTTTTGTTTAACAAGGTTCTCCAAGCAGAACAGAAGTATTGCAGAGAAAGAGATATGTGATATTTAAAGCCATACCTAACAGCCAGGCAGCTCTTACTTGTTCTGCTTAATGCCTTCAAGCATTCCTGATTTGCTAGTGTTTCATGGTTCTGGAACAATTCACATAATTGAGTGCCAAACCAAATCTGGCTAATTCACGTTTATTCTGCATGGTATTAAACCTGACTATAAAACAGCTTGGATTTCTGCAGCGCCGATGTCTGACTTCAATGAAATTACCAAAAATAATTTCTTACAGGTAAATTTTAATGAGACCAAAACACATCCAAACATTAACAACTATTGATTTTTTTTTTTTTTTTTTTTTTTATGGGCACCGATGTCTTTGTGTAGGACTGGCAGGCAGCACCCTCAAGAAGACCCCACCCACTCCTTTACTGTGAACAGGTAAGCCAATAAGACACAAGGAAACAGTTGGATACAGATGAGAAACAACACTAGTGTTGAAATATCTGTCACTAAGCCAATATGACAATCAAACCAGCTAATACTGAACCTCAGAGAGAGATGGGGAATTCCACAAACACAACTATAAACTTTGGATTAGATCATAACTGCTTTGTGTTTAAATAGGCATTCATTTTATCACTGTTTACTATGGGTGCAAACTGTGTGTGCAAACATTTTTTTTTTACTGTGAGAACTGTAGGCGTAGATGTGTTTTTGTTTGGTGATAGTGGTACAAGTTGACATTTGTGAAACATTGGTCTTATGCTGAATCTGCAATACAAGAATAGCTTTAATGTGAGTTCTGCCAAGTACCAGATCTTCCCTCACAGTATACTTAACAGATATGCTGGTTTATCTCTCAGTTTCGGCTTGCTTCTATATCACTACATTGATGTACTACAGTATAATTAAATAAATTGTTTTGTGAAACTAAAGCCTTTCACAGGACTACAGTATAGTTATTAAAACCTCTTTAGATTTCAGCTTTTAAATGGATTTTTGTTGATCAACTTTTCATGTCAGAACAAAGATGCATTGTTAGGCATAAAGGAAAAGCCTGTTCAAAAGCAATTTTAGACCACAAAGGATAGTTTTTTTTTAGTTGCATCTATCCTATATTTACTGGCTCTAAGTAATACCATATCTTAGAACGTGTGAGTGCCAAGGTCGAATTCCGATCACATTGCAGCACGATCGCAATGCAAGATGATGGTAATACCAAGCATATGGTAACCGTAGTTACACTGACTCTTCAAAGGGGCTCAGTGCTGACCTGGAGCAAGAACAAACTTGCAAGTAAAGGCTGCGTGAAGATAGTCTGGAATTTTATACCCTGAACTACAAGTTGTCAAGATTGTGAGATATCTCAAACACAGTTATCTGCTCTTCATGGCCATGCAAAATCTTAATTTATGAGACAATATGTTATGCAAAGACACCATATCAAGCAAGGCCAAATGATAGTAGGGAACTCGATGCACTTCAACACAGTGATATGGGTGTTTTGTTACAACTTTATGAGTATCATTGTATTCTTCAGTGCATGGATATACTGAACATTAGAGAGAGACAGAGAGAGAGAAGGAGGGAGAGAAGGGGGAATGAGACATATGGTCAGAGCATGCTTTTCTGTTCAAGTGCTGTTTTGCAGGAACGTTTCAAAGACAGAAGTCAAAACAACACATGTTGTCAACGCGGGAACAGCTGGTAAGAGCGGCGTCATGGGGCAGAGGAATGTCAAGAGTCATAGATCTTTTATCCATCAGGCCAAAATAGCCACCCAGACTTGTTTGAAACCATGCACAGGAGCAGGCTTAACTAATGATGTATGTGCAACTCATCTCACTGTCTAACCTAGTCCATACCCAATCCAATCTGGTAAGAAGACATTGTAAACTCTAGAAATCATATCATATATTCAACAAAAATGAAATGGTAATACAGTAAATATAGAACACCCAGTGTAAAAATACATTTGGGACATGTTGATTTTGCCATTGCATTAACTCCAGGGTGGTGCTGATTGAAAAGGATAATGTGGAAATTATTCCCTGTCTGTGCCAATACAGATTCTGCAGTTTCTGATAGACTGTCGGCTACAGGAGCTGCAGTGTGCCTGCGACTCAAGATGAATAGCCGACTAAACTCAACGGCACAGTCTGCACTCCACAACTTTGCCATCTCTAAAGAGTCAAATAAACAACCGGTTGAGTGGGCATATAGAGTTTCTCTAACACAGTTTCCTTTTAAGTCAACACCACTCAGAAAAGATACACCGAGCGACCATAAGTCAACATGGAATGACAAAACAGCCTAGTTTTTCCGTCTGTCTAAACATTCCACTGGGAGCTTTTTCCATTACCATGTTATACTGAAACATCCAGTACTGCCCAGCTGAATACTCTGCTGCAGTTTACTACAGATGGCAAAAAAGCGAAGAAAAAAAATATATATATATATAAATAATTCTTGATGACAGAACTTGAATAAAAACAGCAGATCAGGCATAAAGTTATAAAGTAGTGCCCTTTGACATAGGATGTCCAAGTCTAACTCCCTCTTCCTGTTAAATGTTACCCAGCTGCCTTTCTTAATCTATCATAGCAAACAGCTTGCCACAGCTTGCATACAAGGAGGTATGGCAAAGCTCCAAAATGTAGAAGAGCTTGACTTTTACAGGTTTACAAAAAACTTACTAAACAAATGATGCAAGGGAGGGAAGATCCCATAGTTATAACAGTTATTTTGTTATTTTTTTATTGGAGCTCCACACCTGCTCTGTGTGTGTCTCATTACCACATATCCCCAAGCAGAACCATGTTTACACCGCTTCATTTTATGGAAGTATTATGAGGGTGATTGTGTTTTTTTGTGTTTGAGTGCAAATCGCTCTGTTTACCAAAACTACTATCCCCTTTTTTAACACCCCCCCACCCCCACACTTTGAAAACCTGTTAATGTACCTGGTCTCAGCCAAGTCCATGGGTGGTACTAAGTCTTGACAAAGGCAATATGCCTTCCAAAGAGGTGTGTTCCATGATTTAAAGGAAAAATCCACACTAGAACACTGTTAAAACACTGCTATTGGCGAAACACGCATTTATTGGCCCATTTTGTTGTTTAGTGGTGTATTTTTCTTTTTCTCGCAAATAACTGGCCAAACATAGATGACAGGACATCAGGTCGAGATAGTTTCCAGCATAGTTACAATGATAGCAGTTTTTTTTTTTTAGTTTGATTGCAGAATTTTTTTCAACTATCTAAAACATCAACAGCAAAGGCTTTTTTCAAGACCCACCATTTCGCACAGATGTTCAACAATCAGAGGAGGCAGCGACACCAATTTCTTCCTCTGACAGTAGCCTCAATAGACCATAATGCAATTGTCCTCTCAAGCGAGACATAATTGTTGGGCCCATATAAGGGATTCTGGATCCCACCGGGGTCTTGCCTTTAACTACGCCCAATGCTAATACTGACTAGTTTTGCTATCGAGGGTTCCTCTATTATGCATTTGTTTATTTGTTGAAGTAGATTCTGATGGGTTTTGAAGGTGCAATGAAAAAACAAAAAAAATCGCTAGCCATTACTTAGCTTAGCATTCCAGCATTTTGTGGCTTTCTGGTGTGAGAATAATGCAACTTCCGCATCACGGTTAGCAAAATATGTTTTAAAAATTCAGTATTCAATTATTTCACCCATTTTAAGAACAGAACGAGAGGAAAAAATGGAAAATGGAAAAAAAATTGACCCGAAAGCCCTGAAATGACGACACTTGAAAGGACAATGCAGCCACAGATTGACATGTTTTCCGATCTGTTGTCGGTTGGATGTGAAATACAACGCCTTTTTTGTAATTTGTAATTTTGTAATTTATTAGCACAGCACACCATGGCATTGTTCTTTCTCCGCCTACAGATATAAAGCACAGAAAACCCCATTCTCTGGGGGCTGTTGAAAGTCATTCTGGGAAATGTAGGAACTCACTATCTTAAGTAGAAATAAACGAGACAGGTTTAGGGAAAGTGGGAAACACTTCACCACAACATAACTCCTGGGATGCTTTGAACATCACAAATCAATGATATGCAACAGTGTATTCAAGGGTGGATTTTTCCTTTAAATAGCGGTGTCTTTTAATAACAAGCGTAGAAGAGGCTGAAAATGTAACTTTGATGAATAGTGCACCAGACATTGACTGACATACTGGAATTTCCTCACCATCTGTGGACCAGTGGCTCTGCTAACGCAGAACGGTGAGCAAGTAGAAACAGACCCGGCAGGTAGCTAACTTGTGTGGATCGTACAGCACACACACTCAAATAGTATGAGTACAGCTTTGTCTCTGGTAGAAAGTAAATCGGCGTCTATAGTGTTGCTAACTCACCACACATCAGCAACGGTAGTCTAGTATATAAGACAAAGGTGAAATGAAACAAGACCTCCACTCCCTGTTAGAGTGGGTTAGAACAATTTTCTCAGACACCCAATCTATCACTGTCTTTCCCCGAGTACCGTAAGAGGAAAAAAAAAGCTCTTTGTCAATTCCACAAACTCCAGTCCACTCCATCAACTTGATAGCATCGACAGGCCCAAACATGACCAGGCCCCATCGCGTTTGCATGTGACAAGAATATACATTTAAGTGCCGTCTGAGAAGTGACTCCCAGAGACTTAAGAATACTCTAAAATACTTCACCGTTCAGTTGAGGAAAAGCAGACGCCATGTCAAACTGAGGCCATGTTCCCTATCATTCGATGAGCCGGGGATAGCCCGACTTAAATGCTTCCAGATTTTCACACCCTGTCTCCTCTCATTTCGTCTCATTGCATCTCTCCCCAGCTGGATCGCCCGCAAACACTATCTGCCCTCTGTTCGTTTCTACCAATGCCCTGCAAAGACTCGATGTGGTTTCGAGTCAACTCATGTTCCCTCAGATGGGTCGTTTTTGCCATTGGCCTTACAGCGGCAGCATTAATAGTTACATCTAAATGAGACTCAAATGTGCACTGCACCAAGCCGCAATACAACAGACTATATTTCATACTCCAACGTTTGATGTCAACCATGCTCAATAGCAGATGTCCATAAAAACAGGAGGGTCATTACAGCTCCTGATGCTCAATTTTTATCTGCCATATGTACAAAATAAATATCTTGTCTGTCAGTGCATGCATGAGAATGAAACACAGATCAATCGCAACATGCGATACATGTCATTTGTTATTTTTGGTAATGAGGTTTGGTATCATCTTTTAATTGCTCTCTGAATTACAATAAATGGTGAGATTGCTTACACAAGTGCTGGCAAAGAAAATCATGCTAATATTACAGCGTTCTGGAATGAAATCCAGGGCCAAAACAAAATGATTTGAAACAGAACTGAACCTGAGTGAAGGGAAAAATAATATAAATATTTTATTGCAATATATTGTTGCAACTTTTCTCCATGTCATCCAACTACTTGACCTGAGATAGACTTCCATTCCTGCTGTGAAAGCTATGCTTTAGTCCAAATATTTTGAATCTTCAGATAACATCTCACCGCATCTGGTTTTGTGCCTCCCAAGGCTTCAGTCTTCTGGTCTGCCAAATTCTGCGAGCCATAGTGCTTCATTTTTAACGAAACAAACCATCAGTTGCATCATTTTGCTGGTTTCAGCTACAAAAAACTAACATAAAGGCCCAAATGTAACGTTAGCTCCCAACTCAGGTTTCAATTACAGCCATGACAAGAGCAATGTTGGTGAAGACCAGGGGAACCTTCCAGCCACCGCTCCAATTGCTCACTAGCCTGGCATATGGGCAGGATCAGGAAACACAAGCCCAGTGATGTCACGACCAACTGACCCCAGGGTGACAGGTTTGGAGAATGTTCCTGCCCAGTGGCCTCAGGCCAAAGTCAAGTATGTCAATGTTGTGCATGTGGATTTCATTTGAACCAGCATGTTTAGTTCAGAGTCACTTCAACTACGATCCCCCTCCATGGGAAACCCGCTCTCGGCAGGAAATGGTATGTTTTTGTTAGCAACAAACAGGCATAAATTACTAAAATGGTGGCGCGGTTGCCAATTCATCACACACAGCCGTATTGTTGCTCTTTGCACACATCTGACATCAACATTGCTTTTAAGGTAATCACCATTAGTTATTTACATTCTTGCTAATTTATGTGAAAGTATGCTGCTCCATACCGAAAGGTTGTGCAATAAATGAGAAATATTTGTGTTGTGTCTGAATATTTTTTTATATCTCAAAAACTGTTCAAACTGAGAAATGTGTTCGGAGGAATTGCATTACGTAAAAAACATTGCTTTGGCTATCATTCATCTAGAAAGAGTTTCCAAGGCTTTCAAAAAAATATATATATATTTTGTCAACAAACTGGATTGTTGATTGATCTGTAAAATTGCTTTTTTGCACATTATTGTCATGTATTGTCATCACAAAAATGACTAAGTTTGATCAAATGTTTACCAAGAAGCAATGCACAGTTGTGAATATTGTTGAGATGGTAGTATACCATAAATAAAGTAATTCCCCTGTTAAAGTGTTCTTACATTTTTTGCCAGGAAAGTACAAGAAAAAAATAAAAAAAAACATTAAACGAATGACTTGACAAAAAAAGCCTAAACAGCCTAAAATGTCTGTGGTCACTGTGATAACTAATTTGTTTTTAATTCCATAAGAGGGGGCAGATCTATAACATACAACAGAGAATACAAAGCATGTGTGAGATATATTTGATTAAAGAATTGATTGCATATAAAGAATTTAAAAATAACTTTGTGGCAAAAATACCAGGATTTCATTCAATTATAAGGTTCTATTGGACTTTTTCTTTTTTTTTTTTTCAAAATTGAGTTATCCACATATTCATGATCTTTGAATGTTACTTTATGATTCTGTTGTGTTCCATTTGGAGTTAAATATTTAAAAATGTATAAAGCACATAACAGTTTTGTCAGCTGGGGTGTCAAATCTTTAACGCTCAAGATCTCAAAACTGCACTCCACCCAGATAGAACCTTATAATTCAAGCTTATGAGTTATTGCTGCAAACGTATTTGATTGATATTGCTAATCACTGGTACACAAATGCTAGTATTTCTCTGTGGCAAAGAAAAATGACTTGGGACTGCTGTCAACAGAAGAGGCCACTACACAAGGTAAGACATGCTCCACAGCCATAAGAAATATTGTGGCCATGTTATGTAACAAAAGGATCCAAGGCCATGCTATTTCCCTCTCTCCCCAGACGGAGGATAAGCTGCTAATAAACATGGCATTTCACCAGGACATGAACTGATACCATTTATCTTTCATCACAACAATTCAAAGAATCGTATCAAAGCTTCTAGTGCTTTTGAATTCAGATTTATGATAAATGTCACGTAGATCCAGGCCATATTTATTTATTTTTTTTTTTTTATCACAGATGGCCTCAGGTTTAAATTTAATCAGCTCAAAACTCTCCAATACAACATGTACAGTATTGTTTTGTATAGAGCTATATTAGTTGAATACTACACTGCACTTGGGTAAATTAACAACTGTCAAATTTAGTAATTTGTTATTTTCTGAGTTTCCTTGTTAACTGAGGCCTCTGGTATGGCATACAGATGTTTTCAGTTAAATTGTCTGATGTTACTTTTCACCCAGGTGCTTTTTAATATTTGTGCTGATAGAATGATCTCTTCCTTAGAAGACATGACAATATGACAGATGCACAAATCAGCAATATTCCATAAACACTACTCATCTACTACACAGTCTTTGCCAACACTGATTAATACCAATTATTGTTGTAGTAAAAGTAATACACTGTTGGTTTCCTGCCAAAGGCCTTACGGAGAGCTCTGTTAATTCAATTGTAAACAGATGTGCCACCCAGTGCCAAAGTTTGATTTGGACTGTGTATGTTTTCTCTCGGGAGATTACAAAATAAAATGCTAAAACCCATAATATAAATGGAGAAGGCCTGCAGTCTGTTCTACACTACACTATGCAGCTGTATGGGAAGTCACAGAGGTAATATAGAAAAAGATTTCAAGTATGCCACCAAAGTTAGCATTATACAATGATTATGCTCCAGGGAATGAAGCCAATTGTGGGTCAAATACCAAATACCACAAAATGACCTACAAGTCAAGTCTTTTCTATAAGCTCTTTACATTACAGTATTTGACCTCAAGGCATTACATACTGTACAGTTAATAAAGACACACTGCTGAATTGCATACACATGGCTCACCAGTACATGTCAGTGTGCTAGTGAGCTGTGCAACTTCTAGCCTATTGGTGAGAGGAAAACTACAGTATCTACAATAACTACTGAATATAAATGTAAACTAAACAAAATAACTGTTTCCATGTTAAAGCAATAAAGTAGTAGACTGCTACCATTTTGTAATGTACTGTGTCTTATTTTGTCTTGTAATGCTATTTCTAAGTGAAACGCTTTGTGGGATTTATATGATGTCTTCATAACCTTGAACATAAATTGTGTTTTACTTTGAGCATACAGTACAAAGCAACTATTAATATTGTTAAAGGGATGAACGTTTGCCAAAGAAACAATCCTTGCTAAGTTTGCCAGTAGAATATTGCATTGAGAAACAACACAAATTTCACATTTATGTTTCTTTAATAATCTTTACAGTGGGAAAAGCTAAATTCAACATGTTTATGTATTTTTGCACGTGAATGAAATAAATAGCAAAAAGAACAACAACGAAACCAAAAATGCAAAATAAAGCAGAGTTGCTCCCTGTAGTCTGGCAACTGTGCACCATGGGGTTAAAAATGAAGAGCTGCAAGGGAAACTGCCATGGCTGAGGAGTCTTGGTTGGAGTCTTGGGAGGGAACGACACAAACGGCGAGAGAAACCAAGGAACAAAAGAAAGAGGCTGCAGACATCCTCACCGGGGAGGGTACCGGCATAAATACAGAACCAAGTGCAACACTTCACCTGAACTATGTGTCACAATATCTTCATGTTGCCATAACTAAAAGGTAATTCAGAGTGCTTATACGGTGCAGAGTCATATTCTCAAACTGGTCACAAATTGTTTGGAAGAGCCTGAATCTGCAAAGCTGCACAACCATTGGAAAGTATGTGTGAGTGCCTGTCTCACAGCAGAGTCTCAAAGCAGAGTCCAGGACATACACATATATGGCAAAAGTACAGTGGCTCTTGCACTGAGCTACTGTTGTGAGAACTGTAAATTCACTTGGATATGTTACAAGGCTGTCACAGAACACTAAAACTGTGAATTGACCTTAAGACTATAACAGATTAAAGTTTTGAGAGCAGATCCTTTTTAACATGTTGCTCGGCTAAAATGGATCTGGCTATATACTGCGTTGACAGGTTAACTAGCCATAAAATGCAGCTGTATGTGATGCTGTAAATTACTGAGAATTAAAAGAGTTACTACCTGATAACAGTCCCATTTGCATAGTGCTTTTAAAGGCTGAGATACACTGGGCAATTTTTTAGGCAAAGAGCTTGACAATATTTATCAGCAATAGGAAACAAAATGGGGCCCAGAGTCTGAAAATGAATATAAATGATTCAAGAAGAGGTTTCTGTGTAATCAATGCAACAACGTTGAGGCAACTCCCTCAGGGATATTGCCCATAAGCGTTGCCTAAAGAGTTGCCCTGTATATCACTACCTTACGAGTAGCAGTAGTGATCTGGATCACTGGTCAGGTCACATGACTGTAGAGACTGACGTGGCAAACCAGTCTATGGTAAGAACCCATATTCTTTACACATAAAAGGCCCAGACCAGTACTCAGTGTTCAGATGACATGTGTGAATAATGACAAATAATTCAAGTAAAGTGTTACATCAGTCTAAACTGGAACAAAACATTAAAGCTGCATCAATGAATAATCTATTGTAAACAAATAAATAAGTTTCATTTGAAAAAAAAAAAAAAAAAAATCCTTCAGAAATATAAAAACTGGCCAAAGGAAAAAAAAGTGAAACAGCAACAAATGACTACAATATCATAAGGAAGAGGTATCTGTGTGCTTCAGGCTGTTTTTATGGACGATGAAGTTGAACAATATACCGAAAGACTTTCAGATGAAAGCTAAAATAGAACAGCTGAACCGTAACCTTTACTGACTGCATTGATAGTTTTATGTTTAATAAACTGCATTGATTTTGACTCTGCATTACCAGAATAAATAAATCCATTGTAAGACCTGGAAACGTGCTAAAATAAAACTCTTTTCACAATACAAACTGCCCACCGCGGTATACTGAAATTGTTTCTATAGCACCATGTCATAATCACAGGAAAAAGATCAAAATGGCAAACACTATAAATTGCATTTTAATGTTGACTTTTCTGTTTTCTGCATTGCTTTTACCGGAGATAATGGGTTAAATCTTATCTTGCGTAAATCTCACATTGACCTCCGTTCACAGATGTAAAGTAATATTTAGTCCAAAGTGCCCACCATATAAAATATTTGTTTAGGTCAACACTTTGTTGATCGACTTAGTGAGAGACTGACAAATGACGAAAACGATCTGGGGTTTTATACAAGTGACCAGGTATGATAAAATGTTTGAATGATGAGTTTGAATGATGACAAATTATAATTACAGTGTAGCTTTCTAAGGCATTTCAGCCTGTTTTCCCATTTCATGTACAGTATGTGTATATACTAGACTATATACTCTGCAAAATGAAATAAAATATATTTTAACAATTAATTAATATTTTCCTATATTGGTTACTTTTCTATCTTTGTGCTCGTCAAGCCATTTATTTTTAACTGACTGTTGGAAACTTTTCTTTGCTACTGGGATATCACATATGTCAATGTAGACTGTTTCAAATATTTGACCTAAAAGAGATGAATCAATTTTGAATTGTATTTCAGCTTTCACCTATGAGTAAAAAAAAAACTTCCACAATATCAAAAATACTAATGAAACATGTTGTTTTGAAAATATTTTCCTCTGTACAAATGTATTTACTCATGAAGAAAGACGAGAGGTCTGATCAAGAGCACCAGTAAAAATATTAAATATAATATTCAGTTATGAAAACTAACTACTAAAAAAAATCATACTGTACAAAGATACATATACAAAATACAGTAACAGTCATTTGTTGCTGTTCAATAAAGGTCATAATATTAACTCTTATACACAAATATACACTTGTGTACTTCGGATACAGGATGAAGACAGCAATATCAACAAAGAACGTTTACTTCACGCTTCACATATGAAATAAATATCTTCTTGAGTTATTCATTATTGCCGCTACAAATATATGGCATTATTGGACAGCATTGTCCCTCTAATTTATAGGTTTTAATTTGGAGCCGAGGCTCGAAATGGGATCCATGTGTTTTTAATGATTCCCTAAGTGGAGCAGCATTCTGTTTTTTTTTTTCCTTTTTTTTTCTCGATTCTAATCAGCACCATGCCACTGCAGGCCCGTCTGGGTGGGCCGAGGCTTGCAGGCCAACAGTGACGCTAGATACCTAGCGCTCAGTTGAATCTCCTACAGTTTAAGGCTAAAAAAACACTCGGCACACAGGTCCGAAGTACTCTCCCTGTCATTTTAGCACACACCACGTCTACTCACAGTGACGCGCCCCCAGCGAGGAACATAAGTGTCGGAGGGGAATAAGGAAGTACTATCGTACCGGCTTCCATGGTCGGCGGTGCCAGGAGGCAGAGCCTGGGCAGGGCTGCAGGTTGCACTGCTCCATGTCCGGCGGCTTGTCCAGGATGTCGCAGTTGTGGTCGTTGAGCCTCTGGCCGTTGGGCCGCTGACACACCACCAGGCGGGTCCTCCTCCCTCCTCCACAGGTCTGGGTGCACTGAGGAGAGAAATAAAAAAAATAAAGTTTAGGATTCTTTTATTGTGTCTCACTCTGGACTGAATTAGCACTGAGTTTACAAGAACACTGTCCTTCGACCCACAGGTGCCTGTGTGTATGTGTGCGTGAGTGTGAGAGAGAGAAAGAGAGACAGACAAACAGAGAAGGCATAACAGGTGAGAAGAGGTGAAAGACAGGAGGTGAGAGGGAAAATGTAGGGAGGCAGAGGGTTGAAAAAAATGGATCTGGGAAGAGGGTTCAGAGTAAAGGGGAAAGTAGACAGAAAACTGTGTCCCTGAGCCTAAACACGTCCTCACCTCTCCCCAGACACCGTAGTTCCACAGAGGACAAGGCCCCGAGTCGCAGCTCTTGGACTCGGCAGGTTTGACCCTCTCATCACAGTAGCTGTTGCTGTGGCCGTCCGCATCCTGACAAACCACCACTCTCCTCTGGAAGCCTCCTGCACATGTACTGGAACACTGGAGAGCACAAACAGTGCGTTACATGAGGACTGTGACAGCATGAGGACTTACATGACCTGGGTCCAACCTGGGCAAATACTGTAAATCTTAGCGTTTCTTTTAAACTGTCTGGAGTACCACATGGGTGAGGTTTAGCAGGCATCAGAGCAATTTGGGAGTGGAGAAAAAAATTAAAATTCAAGACCACAATTAACTATATTGGGAGCATGGGATGGTAATGCGTGCACACAAAATAGATCTTGTGCCCTCGTTTTAATTAATTTGAGTGAACAATTACATATTATTCCTTCATTTTAGTTAATTTGTGCCCTCATTTTCATTATTATGTGCGCATTTAAAGTGTGTGCTCGATTAGCTACCGCAGCAAGTCAAATCACTCACTCGCCATAATTAGTTGAATATAAAATGAGGAAAACTCTGTCCTTCTGTCTGTCTGTCTACATCCATTTTGCTCCTCAATGGGTTGGCCAATCAATCTGAAACTGCACATGGGCATTGAGCATTGGCATAGGCAGGGTCTGACAAAGCTGATTTTTCCATTTTCCCAAATTTACGCTGTTTATGCGCAAGTCTACGCGGAGTTGTGGCGCGCGCATCCCCGGGTATGGACTAGTAGGTATAATGTATGGATTTATTCATGAAATTCTACTTCAGGCTAAAAACTCAGGATGAGTCACCAAGGCATTACCTATTATTAGTAGTAAAAACAACTGACGACTGACATATTTACAGTTAAGGGGCTCTTCAATCATCATCATCAGTGCGCAGACTGGAGGGATGTAACAGAGTCATCAAGCTCTCAGAAAGGGGGTTGGCATTGTTGTACTAATTAAACATATTAACTTATTTATACGCCACCTTTTTATGCAACTGGAGCACACATTTTATATGTGGGCTCACAATAGCAGGTTGTGCACACACAGGTTTATACTTCATTACCATGATTTTTTTTCCCCCTACAGGACAGCTACTCCCAGGCTCCATAGAAAAGTATATGAAATTTACTTTCAAATAATGTGCCACTCATTTGTTTTAATTTGTGTCTTAAACCTCACCCTTCTGTCGCCTAAGAGTATTAAAACAAGTATTTGCTTGTTTTTTTACTGTTTGACCCACGTCTGATAAAAACACACCTCAATATTATAGCGTCAATCCAGGATTTTCCAAAATTATTATCTTCTACGTCTTTTCAATGCTTCCAATCCAGAAACAATGCAGGCACACACACACACACACACACACACACACACACACACACACACACACACACACACTCCTTCATGCTACAGTCACCTGAGTTTAACCAAGACCAAAACCAGCTGTACTATGCAAAATGACTCTTCCAAAGATGGAAAACATAAACCACTGAAGGCCGATCTGAAACACTGAACAACTCAGCCTTGAACGGAGCAGCAGGTACACTCTGCATGCAATTAAAATGACACATCCCCACTGTCTATGGGAGTGAGTACAGTCAGACCTCTAGATATGTGAGGGAGGACAGGACAAAGTGAGCCTGAACAGCAGCGCTCTCAGACAAGCTCATTTTATGAGACTAAGCAGCATATTGAGATGAAACACTCTGGTGGGAAGGCATTCCAAATAGAACCATGTTGTCCCCATGGCCTTTCAGAAAAAGAAAAAAAAAACTTTAATCTGCAAGCCAACATATCATTCATCCCACTTGAAGGAACCTAGAATGTTTCTTGGTTACTGAATGCCTGTAGAGTGACATACTTTATAGTCAACAGTCGTTGGTACTTTATGTCTTGCACTGTCCCTTTGTAAAGTCCTACTCCCCTTATACCATGTATATCCCTTTATCCTATAAAAACACACACTTACACTTACAGTACTTCACCTTACAACCAAGGTGCATGAACGGGGAAAAAGGAAGAAAGGAAGAACAAATTCAGCTACTCTTCAGCTACTCGGCCAATGGCTGTTCCTAAAAAATTTTTTTATCGGTAAAGGCATGAAGGTTTTCTGACGAAACACGTTCAGTTTTTTATACCAATATAGACAGTTTCTTAGAACATCAAGCGGCCTCCATGTGAAACACTGTAATCTCTCAATAGGTTTTGCAAACTAACAAATGCCTATACATGGCAATTAAAGTGATTCAATTTCTGATTCCTAAGAGCATTTTAGCACAGGACAAAATACTTCTACGTGGCACAATTTCCTCAAAGATGACATGCTGGACATACTGCGCCCCAGGGTCCCGTCCTCCACTGGTTGTCAGCTGAGGGCACGTTCCAGCTGCTGTGCCCGGGGTGGTGCCCCGGGTCCTGGGGGTATCCGTAGGGCTGGTCGTTGACCCGCTGCCGTTGGTAGACGGAGAGGCAGGGCGCAGCCGTACACTCCTGTTCCGTGCTGGGCCTCTCGTCCGGGTCACAGAAAGACTGGTCCACTGGCTGGTGGTAGTTACTGCACACCACCTGTCTGGTGCTTCTTCCCACGCCACATGTCACTGAACACTGGGCAGAGGAGAGACAGAGGGCAGTCTGAAAACCCGGCATTATAGTTTTACACAGTGCTCACAGAACTTGAATGGATAGAATGGTCCCTCCACTGTTTGCTATGGTAATTTGGGTAGTAAAACATAAAATAGTGATTATGGAATTTTAAGGGTTAATTGCTATGGTGACAACACAAGTCTGAGCATTTAAGGCCGTAAAGTCTGTCACACTTGCTTGAGAACTGTGCAGATGTGTCTGCTGCAAGAGTGTTTAGCCAACTGTCAAAACGAAAGCTGACGTTAGCAACAAGGTTAACGTAGCTTTAGCAAAGATTGTACTTCTCTCACTAGATCTTCTAGTCAACATTAGCATATTAGCTCTCCTCTCCTCAGCGACTTGCCGTTAAGTCAGTTATACAGAAGCTAGCCCAACAAAATGGGAATGGCCATTCTATCCATCAAGTTCTGTGATGTACTATAAGGCGAGATTGTGGAGGGGGACTATCAATTTGAAAAGCAAATAATCTACACTCACCGAGCACTTTATTAGGAACACCTTACTAATACTGGGTAGATATCAGCTTTCAGCTCAGTGTCAACCGGCTACCAAAGTGACATCCGCCTCAGGGTTCGACGTGTTGTGCATTCTGAGATGCTTTTCTGCTCACCACAGTTGTAAAGAGGTTATCTGAGTTACTGAAGCCCTTCTGTCAGTTCCAACCATTGTCTGTCCATTCTCCTCTGACCGCTCTCATCAACAAGGCGTTTCCGTCCGCAGAACCGCCGCTCACTGTATGTTTTTTGTTTTTCACACCGTTCTGTGTAAACTCTAGAGACTGTTGAGCGTGAGATCAGCAGTTTCAGAAATACTCAAAGCAGCCCGTCTGGCACCAACAACCATGCCACGGGCAAAGTCACTGAGATCACATTTTTTTCCCCATTCTGATGTTTGATGTGAACATTACCTGAAGCTGCTGACCTGTATCTGCATGATCTTATGCATTGCACTGCTACCACATGATTGGCTGAATGGATAATTGCATGAATAAGCAGGAGTGCAGGTGTTCCTAATAAAGTGCTCAGTGAGTGTATATGCCACAATTAAACCTTAACATTTTAAGGTCGTCACATTTTCCTACAATCCTGACAGCCCTCTTAGACAGCTCAAATTTTTTTTGTGTACATTAACAACTCTCTCCCACAGCTAGAAACCACTGAACCCTGCTCTAATCTGAGATGCCATTAAAGGACAAAACCCCTGACTTATTGTCTTCATTCTGTGCATTTTGGTTATGTTACTTTTTCTTATCAATATTTCATCTTTTTTTTTGCCAAGTCTCTGCACCCATTGCACGCCTGACCATCCTGGTAGGGGGATCCCGCTCTGTGAGGCCCTTTCCAAGGTTTCTTCCATTTCTCCCCTAATGAGGATTTCGTGAGAGTTTTTCCTTGTTCTCATTGAGCGTCTGAGGTTGGGGGGTGTCGCTCTCATTTATTGTTTTCATGTATTGTTTCATGGTGTGGCCGCTGTGAAGCCCTTTGAGCCTGTAATTGTGTTTGAGGGCTATACAAATAAACTTGATTTGATTTGATTTGGCTTGACATACAATGAATTGAGGATTTGACTTTCGTCCTCTCAGTGAAGTTGAATGAACTTCAATTCGTTAACATCAACAGGGATGAATCAGAAAAGGTGTCAATATCATTGTAAATCACCAAGCAATGTCACTGTGTCCACAAAGCTGGTCTCCCATTCAGTGCCTATGAAACAACCACAATATTTGTTTTTTAATGACATCATCTAATGCGCCTTGTCTTGTTTCCTGCTTTGGGAAAGACTTGCTAACATTCACAAATCAAGACTGAACTGTGCAAGAGCATAAGAAAATCAAATGGCCATGTTGTTTCTGGGCGACTTTTCCCCTTTAAGTTCTTGGAAAAATCAGAACTGAGTGATTACTGTAAGTCTTCGTACTGGAAAACATCTGTATTGATTGGACACAGTGTTGGATGTATTACTCACAGGAGACCACTCTCCAGCGCGCCACTGGCCACAGGGGCTGAAGCAGGCGGAGGACTCCGGGGGGCGGGGCAGGTGGGCACAGTACGATTCGTCGGCAACTCCTCCCTGGGCATCTCTGCAGCTGACGTAGCGCGCCCGCTTCCCCTTGCCACAGGACACCGAGCACTGGAGGACACGCACATACACGCATAGTTGAAATAAATATCCCTCTCGGCTGGAATTTCAAAAATGTTTGCATGTGCAGTTGTATCTTGTAGGTCTTAAACTTCTCTAAGATACCATCAACAGCATTCTGCGCTTTCTGTCTCAATTTTAACATGGATGTGCAACGCAAAATCAACTTGATTACTAGCTGTTTTCTTAAAGCTGCACTATGCAATTTTTGCAAGTTGGTGGCCCCAAATGGAAGTAAGAGGTAACTGTATGTATGCATGTGTCTACAGTTCTACAGTATCTGCAGTAGAGCGATACTGTATGTAAGATGACATCAGTACATTTTGCATAGGAATCTCAAGTTTACCAACCCAGCCGGGCTGTGATTGCTTTATACCAAAGGATACCGAAGGAACGAGAGGCAAAAGATCTAACATTTTCCAAAACACATGGAAATGTCTTCCTTTGAGGTAATTTGATATCTTTTATCTTTTATTTTTAAGATGCTCAAAAAACATGCATTTTCCAGTTCTTGATTCATCACTTCGTGTGCGGAGTCTTACGCATCACTGATGGGTGGATGTTCCCTTGTTTAGCCCAAGCACACTCTTGGGCTAAACAACACTCTCATGAAACATCTTTTCATGAGAGTGTTACACAGTGGATCTTTAACATTGCGTCACAAATAAAGGCATCCAGGATATGATCTACCCTCTCTGGTGCCCTGAAATGACTCCCCTAGGCGACTTTCACCTGCTGATACTCTACAGCTGAACCCCAGCCAACTCAACAGGACATCATAGTAAACATGGCTGAGGGGATGAATACCTAATGCAATCAAAAGGCTCCAGCTGAAACACGCACGCTAATATCCCACTCATATCAATGACACTCTAAATTCCATGACTTCACACAAAGAAGATGGCAGTCCCATGTGTGTGTGTGTGTGAGAGAGAAAGAAAGAGAGAGAAATAGAGAGAGAGAGAGAGAGAGAGAGAGAGAGAGTTTGAATCTGTGTGTGTGTGTGTGTGTGTGTGTGTGTGTGTGTGTGTGTCTGAAAGACCACACTGGCGCTAGCCCCTTTGACATGTGAGCTCACACCGACTTTCAGATTGACAGACGGGGTTCAATCTTAGAAACCGTAGACTCATGTTTAGATGAAATCTGGTTTTCATTTGCAACCAGCAACAATGCAAAGCACCAGAGAGACAGAGGGGCCTCCCAACCCAGACAGTGGAGCTTGTGCATGTGTATGTATGCCTGAGTGTGTGTGTGTGTGTGTGTGTGTGTGTGTGTGTGTGCGCGTATATGTATATGTGTATACAGCAGGGGGTATGAGAGACAATGCCAGATAGGCAGTATGGGCCTGTACAGTGTGTACTATCTGAACAAAGGAATACTGGGGTATGCAATGAAAGTTAATACATCATCCTCATATTTGTAAACACATATTGAGGACACCCATCATTACTGGAGACATATGTGGCATTGTATTACACACACACACACACACACACACACACACACACATATATATACAGAGACTGTCAAATCAATATCCCATATTTCCTCATTTGTGACACGCAGCAAGTCTTATTCCATTGTTTTGATTGCATCAGAGTGCTAACCAAGCAGATCATTTTTCAACAAGCTGCTCATGCAGAAAGATGAGGATGTCTCCAGCAATGATGAATGTCAGTTTTTTTACAACACAACATGACAGTGGCACTCACTATTGCCATGTACAAAACAGTACTAGAAATAATTTACTATCCGCCACAGCACATATTCTTTTTGTGTATTCTTTGGATTGTAATGTGTGCTGATGTTTCCTTACCGTAGTCCAGGAGCCGTATCTCCACTGAGTCAGCAGCTGACCGGAGCTGTCAGGGCGAGGTGTGCTGTGTGGGGGAGAGGCCCACGGACACGCTGGCATCTCACAGTCCTACAAATACAAACATGCACACACACCGTGAATGAGCATATGTCTATCAACTTAATTGTTAGTGTGCATTTGTGTGCGTGTGCTGAATGTAGTAAAGGAAAAAAATGGCCTTGGGGCAGACTTAGGAGGTCAATGGTTCAACTCCACACACCTACCATCAATGTTCAAGTGCCCTTTAGCAAGACACTTGACTCCAGCTACTCAGGTGATCAGCTGACTGGAGACTCATAGGTCACTAGATTGAAATGCAATGAAAGTCTATAGCACGAATATTACTAAATATATTGTAGAGACAGTCTTGATCAGTGAAGATATACACTGTAATGATAACTGTGAAACAATCTAAAAGGAATAAATAACAGAGAGACTATTGTTTTGTTGTGAGAGGGCTAACAAAAATGACTTTTTTCCACAAGGGATGCTTAATATAGGTGGTTGCTTATACACCGATCGATATGTCTCTTGCTGTAAAAAAACAAACAAAAAAAACCACCTACAATCTTTGTTTCTATTCCCCAAACTGACACACATGTTTGTACAGTCAATGTCCATCCATATTGAGGTGCCCTGGAGCAAGATACCTAATTCCAACTGCTGCGGTGGATCAGCTGGCTGGAGACTGAAAGGTCAGCAGTTCAATACTCTGCACCTACAGTGTCCATCCATGTTCAAGCACCCATAAGCAAGACACTTAACTCCAGCTGCTCAGGTACTTAGTGCAGTGGCCTTATGGTCTGTGTCCAACTTGACACTGACTTGGACTTCCAAAGCAAAACAGGAGATAAAATGTAATTCAAAGAGGCCTATCACACAGGATTGGGTGACACGAAAGTGAAATGAAGCTGATTGCGGCTGTTGTGAAGATTATATTGTTGATGTAATGATGTAATGGTGATATGGGCTAGTTTTTCTTGGTTATTGTTTCTAATTCTTATGCTAATTCAGAGGAATTGCCTTATAGGTTAAGGTTAATTATAATTGGTTGCTTCCTGACCTCAGATGATGCATGTGAGATCTGCATTCAATCCTCTGTGCAGCATTTAATGTTGCTGGCGTCTCCAGATTTTAAGTACCGACTTGGATTTTTTTTTTTTTTTTTAACCCCTTCTGCAAAGCAAACTGCCCACTTTGGGGAAAAATAAGGTTGTACCTTGAACCTTGAACCTTGAATGGTTATTTAAAGAGTTTGGAGATTGTGTGAGGAGTGATTTCTGGGTTTTTTTCTCTCTTACCTGGCTGTCTCTGGGCCTCGTCGCAGCATTGCATTCTCTGTCGTCTACCGTGTCACCATAGGCCCCCGACACACACCTCACAGCTCGCATCTGGTAGCCATGGCCACAGGTCACCGCACACTGAAAGACACAACCACAGACACACACAAACGCATGAACACACACACACACATACATGGAAACAAAGAAGAGAGAAGCACAGTCAAGCCCCAGCTATCTTAAACTCTATCTAAGTGTGTCAAGGTCGATATCTTAGACGGGGCCTCAGTCAAGGTCTAGCTCAGCAGAGCCTGGTTAAGCCCCCAACATGATCACCAATATGCACACACACACACGCACACACACACACACACACACACAGTCTAAAATCGACCCTTTACCCAATTCTCGACACACATCTGAGCCGATCCGACCACGTTTGGGCACAATGCGAGAGCAGAGGAAGTGCCACAGGATAGGTTTATTTGAGCAGCAAATTATGATTACACAGGCATTAACAGGCCGATATATTCCAGCTCTGTAAATACTGCTATCTGATTTTCCCACCCACAAACACGTCTGGCAGGACATTAGATCTATAAACTAGACTATGAATGGCCAAAGACGCCCATTCATACACGTTTCATTTAGCTTGTGCTAAATCTAAACGTATAGAGAACCAGTAGCAGACATAGAACTGGTTGGGAAGTATAGGGTGGTGTGTGTGTGTGTGTGTGTGTGTGTGTGGTGGGTCAGATTTACTCTGACAGGATATGAGGGGAAAGTGAAAGCGCCATGGAGGAAATGGCAGCTGGAGTCGGAGCACACTGCTCCATAACTCACCAGGCTATCAGGTTACACACACAGACACACACACACACATACACACACACACACACACACACACACACACACTTAACTTGAAATACACACTACCACTCCTGCACACACTCCCTTTCTATGTCATCACACACACACACACACACACACACACACTGATACAAGTCAAACTCCTAGACAGCGACACACACATGAAACCCATTTCCTCACTCAAATACTGCATCGAGTCACTTCCAGCCCGGTGTGTGTGTCTGTGTCTTTCTGTGTGTGTGTGTGTGTGTGTGTGTGTGTGTGTGGGACTCACCGCTCCCCAGACGCCGACCTGCCAGGACGCACACTCGGGCAGCTCGCAGCTCCCCACGGCGGGGGGTTTGCTTGACGGGTTGCATAAGTGCTCACTCAGCTTTTCCTCCCCCACTCCCATGCTGCAGGACACCTGCCTGTGCCTCATCCCCTTCCCACACGTCACCAGGCACTGGGGGGGGGGCAGAGGGTGGGGGTGGGATGGGGTAGAGTGGGGGTTGAAAGTGTATGAGTGTCTGTGTGTTCACATCCGAAATGGGCTATCCACCTCTTTTTTAAGATAGCAAGTAACTGGAGCCTTTTAGCTGTCAAAACACTAATATTTATACCAATTGGATCTCCTATATTGTTAAGATAAGGAATGATGAATGTTAGGCAATGATTTTTCTTTGAAACTGGATTTACGTTTTTGAGAACTCTTTAATTGTAAGGTATGAAGACTGCAGTAGGTATGATTTTGGTAGTTGGATTACAGTGCAGTAGTTTAGTTTGTGGTGGGAAAGCGTGGCCCTTAACATATTGTGCTAACATCCAGTATATAGTGATGTATGCATGCATGGAAGTACTTTGTGTTGTTTCTTTCTACCAAGATGCAAAACTGAAAGATTCAGAAGATCACTTATGCCTGCTGCTTAGGTATTTTAATAGGAGATTAGGTATTTTAATGAGGCAAATTTCTAACTTGAGACTATCTTTCTTGCCTTCACCTTTCTCTCCTTATCTTAGTGCTCTTCACTGCACTTTGGGTATTGTGATGGGCTGTACTGCAGTGAAGGCTGTTTTTGTGTTATCAATTTATAATAATTAATAAAGTAGCATTCAATCCTGCATGCCTGCATGTGTGAGTGTGGATCCGTATGCATGTGCACATGTCTGCATGTGTGTGTGCTGTATGTGTAGGAGTCAGAGCCTCACCTCGCTCCACTCGCTGGCAGACCATTTGGGACATGGCTGGTCGTTGCAGGTTTCGGTGACCACTCTCTGGTATTCGCTGCACTCCCTGTCCACCAGCCGCCTGCCCAGGTTGTTCATACAATAAGACTCTCTGCTACGGCTCCCACGACCACACGTCTTGGAGCACTGTTGACAACATATACAACATATTTACAATTGTTCAGCCCCTCAACCACATGTTCATCTCTATATCAAAAAATGAGCAATGATTCACAGTGCAATAAGGCACTGATTTTGTAATGAAAAGCTGCAAACAATTAAGTAATGAGGAAAATGAAATGAAGCAAATAAGCAATTATTTTCAGAATTTCCACAGATCCACTCTGTCCAAAAATGCAGTATGAAAATGGAAAACATGACTTAGAGCCCAGTACCGGACTGGACAATTATATGTTTGAATTGATTATAAACATTCAGTCTTTGCTGCACTAGTTTTGTAACACCTAAACTGCTTAAAAAGTGAGCATATCACTTGCATGATAACATGAATCAGAGACTCATGTTTTCTTTTCTTTCAAATTATATTGAACCTGTACCATGCCAGCACTTCCATAATCCTTTCATGTACCTGTGACCAGGCGCTGTACTGCCAGCTCTTCAGCAGACAGTCCCCATGGCAGGACTCTCTGGTCTGGGGCTTGGAGAGTTCCCCGCAGGCCCTGGCCTCCACCCGCTCGCTCTGCCTCTTCAACAGGCTGTACTTCATACACTGGACATCCAGGCTGCGGTAGCCTGGGCCACATTTAGCTGAACATTCACTCTTTCCAGCTACATGCCACCTGTGTGAGAGGGAAAGGGGGGTCAGGTTTGAGATATGAAATGTCATGTTCATCAAAGCATCTGAGATCCTTAGATGTTCATTTTTGTTTGTTGGCTTGTTTAGATTAGTTTGTGTGTGTGTGTTATTGTGTTTGTTGTATATGGGCTTATACATGACAAAGTGTTTGCATGTGTGTGTGTGTGTGTGTGTGCATGTATGTGCACCTGAGTTCACAGTCAGTGTTGCAGGGCTCAGTGACAGCACCAGGACGAGTTAAATGTTCACAGCGTTGGTCCGACACCTCAAGGTGATCGCTCTTACGCACACACACCGCCTTGCGTCTCCGCTCACCTGCATACACGCAAATGTACACACACACACACACGCACACAGACGCACACGAAGAAAGGCAAGGTTCGAATTAGACGACATCTGGCAAACGGTTCGCTTGCCAAAAGATCGCATTTCCTCCCCTTTAACTAGTCCGATCGGCTTTCTGACATCTAGTCCTCCATCCTACAGCCTCAGGGGTCCGCGGCGCTCTACGACCCCGGGAATAAAGCTGTTCTACTGGATCCCGCTGATGACGCTGTGCACTCCGACCCACAGGAAGCCTCATTGGGCTGCTTCCAGAGGGGAGATTTGAGGGGCTTAGTCGGGTTAAGGGCCAGGCTCAGGAGAAGGTGTAGGAGGAGATGCGGTTGGCCGGGGTCACACTGGGGCTGCCAGGAGGGGCTTTAGGAGGAGGGGATGGGTGAGCAAGGTTTTAAATACAGAGATGTGTGTGTGAAACGGGTAGGACAAGAGAAACAATACATTTAATGCAAATGGCAGTGGATCACAAGTCAGGAAGAGTTGCTGACAGCACTGACACAACATTGTGAAAAGTTGGAAAATCTCCATTTGCATACACGCTTAAATCGTAAATCTTTCCCCGGTTAGGTCACATGATCATATCATGTGAAACTACAAAGTCAAACAGTAGTGAGGCCAGTCAGTAACTTTATTGGACATCTGAGTGTAGTAAGAAGGGCAGGTATTGTAGGCAAGAGACTTGTAAGAGCATAATGTGCAGAGACTCAAACCCATGCAGCTGCCACCAAGGCAGCTCATTCACTGTAACAACGCTGTAGGAAACATTAGGGTTGCTATAAATCTTCCCTTTCAAAATTCCACACTTTTTCCAGACCTTCATTTTTATCGTTGGTGTTGTTTATGCTTTATGGGGACAGCGGCTGTCAGCTAGGCCATATATACTGTATATATATCCTATAGCTGAAAATTATTCTTCACAACAACAAATATCATAATTTGTGAAATAAAAGTGGGCCTGCACCTGTTATATGTGTATCGGGACTGAATGTCAACATTTTTACACAGTTTCCCAGATATTTTGTGCAATTGCAAAGCTTTTTAAGATGATCTGAAGCCAACAAGAAATTATCATATTCTTTATCCATACTTTTTTGTAGACTGCCAGGTGTAGGAACAATAGAGATTTGGGTGACCAGCCATGCTCTTACCCTGACACATGCGGTTGCACTCCAGCCAGGAGCCTGAGGGATCCCAAACAAACTGTTCCCTGTGTTCCTCGATGGGAATGTTGAAGGAGTAACGGACATCTGGGTTGTACAGGTTTCCCACACACAAGACCTGGGGAAACAACGGTGAGAACGGCAAGGTCAGAGGATTTAACAGTGCTTTTCTTATTTTGTCTCAGTCTGCGTAGGTTATTTTGAAAGAGATAGGATTGCCTTGTTAGATAGAACCTAGGATATAAAGGATCTAGCCCAATATGCCAGTAGGAGAGAAAGAAAGCATATTTTTGAAGAAAGAGATAGAGAGATCAAGACTAAAACAGCCTGGGAGGAGGAGAAAGAGAGAAGAGAATAGAAGTGGGATTTAACAAACAGAGAAGCTTCCTCCTCCTTGCCTGTAGAACGAGCTCCTCCTCGATGCGGTCGGTGCAGTTGATGCGCTCCTCTTTGGTGTCCGAGCCGCTGTACTCGATGACAGTTCCCTTGAAGGTGATTTCCCTTTTGAACATGGCCACCACAAAGTTCCCATTCAGGAGGAAGTTGGACTGGCTATCAGATAATGCTGCAAAATGCGAGAAGAGGAAGAAACGCACAGGTAAGAATCTACAGATTCGACAACGCAACGCTGAACAACGCAGAAATCCAAACGTCAAAGAATTTACAGCAAGAGACAGAACGTTTTGTTCTGAAATGAGTTTGACTCTTGTGGAACTGCGGTTTTGGAAATGTTTACAAGATGTGGCATTCATCATTCCAAGCTATATGTTAAGTAAACAGCCTTTGAGCTGCAAGCTATTGTTCTGCAAAGCCATTGTTGCAGGGGAGGTATGTTGAAACACTGGTGGCACTAAATTGCAGTCATTTGGAGTTAGACTGCGTGACTCTCCTCAGTGACTGACATTACAGTGCAAACAGAGGATCTCCACGGGCTGCAAATACAAACAAGTACATAAACATGCAGACAGAAAGGACACACGCACAAAAGCAGACACACATCCACACACACGGCTACACACTCACACATGGCAGACTAGCACATAAACACAAATTGAACACCAACGACCTCTTTTTCTGCCTCAAAAAAGTATGGTTCCTAGAAACATGCAGTTAATTACAATCTCAGAGTCAATGCTGAAACAATGTATGTGATTAAGTCTCTAGACGCAACATTGTTTACACTCAAGTCTGCACATGACTAGTGTGGGACCCCAGCATAATCATCTTTAACCCCTTGGCTGCCTGTGTGGTTTTGACAATGATGTAGACTCTGGTTGTCATCACTGATGCCTTGCAGCGGTGGGAAAAAAATATGCGTTTGGTGATGTAAAGACACACAAAGACATACACACACACCTGCACAGTCACATGCGCCCACCCGCACACACACACACACACACACAGCTGAACTTGTACACAAACACACAGACACATACTAATAGACTCAGATTCTATTCTCTCACAGGCTTCTCTTTTTCAATTTCTCTCTCTCTCTCTCTCTCTCTCTTTCTCTCTCTCTCTCTCACATGCATACACGCACACACATACACACACACACACAGAAATACACGCACACACTCCGGTGGGTCCATCTCACCCTATACCCCTATATCCACTTTCATGCGGCCTGGACTCCACATGCCTCTAATTAGCACCTATTGCTGCCTCATTCATCTTGCTCCGGGCCTGACACTCCATTTGCTTTCCCAACCAACCCTCTCTGCCATGACCAGATGGACCGACGCCCCTCCACGCTTCCTCCGTATACACTGTGACTGCTGCAAATGACCAGCAGTTTGGCAGCGGTTTGGCCCATGTAGCCTCACTTAACAGCCTGCCCTTACACCTTGGGGTCAGCAAGTATTGTTTCTTTATAGTAGCGTGAGGCGATAATGGCATTGACCTGTGAGAGAAGAACTGAAGGAGTGTAAATTATACATGTTATCCGGCTGGACTGCTTCCATTCTGAATTGATTTCCCTCTTAAAACCTGCAATTTGATGCTGCACGGCTTGAATACACACCCAGGCACACACACACACACACATACACACACACACACACTTATACAGTACACTCACCGAGGTAGTTGTCGTCCTCTGGCTTTCCAGAGTAGCTGACCTGTTTGATATCGATATTGGTGGCTCCCGCTGGGATCCGCACCACTGTGTTGTAACCTGAAGAAGAGACAGACGAGGAGAAGAGAAAGACAGAGAGAGGGAGAGAGAGAGAGAGAGAGAGAGAGAAACAGGTAGAAAAAGAGAATGAGACAGAGAGCATGGAAAGTTACACAATTACACAAAGATGAACAAAGTAGCCACTAACAGCAGTGAGCGGTCCCACCTTGACTTTCATAATAGCTTCACTATGCTACAGCAACCTCAGTCAGGGAAGTCCGGTTCCAACCACTGGGGATTTGAATGTCACACTTGCAAAAAAAAAAAAAAAAGTCTAGTCCTCTCAAATAACCTGCAGGAGGCCTTGTTTTAGTCTCAGAGGCCCACCCGTGAAATGATATGTAATTATTCCCTGGACCTGCCTTTGGCCTGTAATTACTTCACTGGGCCTGTTGTCCCATGATAAACTAACATAGAAAACGAGTGAGCGAGAGAGAGCAAGAGTGAGTCAACGTGGATACGGGTGAAAGCCGAGAGGTGAGAGGAAAAATGTAGGGAGGGAGGAGAGATAGAACTGCGGATAGGTGATAAAAAAGGGCTCTAGGAAAACTAGGGGGGAGGGGGGAGAGACACAGAAAAAATCAAGAATCTGTATCCTCTAATGAGAACTGGTGCTACAGATTCTGTGCATCTGTGATAACTGTAACCTGACTCGGAGAAGGAGAAAGGAGAAGAGTTGCAAGAGAAAAAGAGCATTTAACCCTTATTTAATCAGTTGACTGAGAATACATTCTTGTTTACAGCAACAGACCAGGGAAATCGTTGCAGAGGGAGGAAGGTTTACATACATTCACACCGAGCAACTGTCCAGTACAACCACAGCTTTGCACTGTTGGCCACTGAAACAGTTTGGGGTTCAAAGGCAGGATCAAAGGTATTTTAATGACAGCTGCTGATGGATGAGAGAGCGTTATCCTTAACCCATTCACTCCCTTCACTGTGATTTTCCCAGTCGATTCGGGTTGGGGATTCAAACCAACAGCCTCCTGCCACCAGGAGCCCACCGCTCTGACTTTCAGACTACTGTCACCCCCAAGTTGAGAGAAGAAATGAATGAGAGATGAATGAGAGAGGGAAGGTGTGGGTTGGTGTGAAAACACAGTTAGCCTGACAGCATGAGCCACTCGGGGGCAGCACTTGTAAAGTTTACATATCTTCCTCCCATCAGCTGAGCAGATCTCTCAACACACACACACACGCACACACACACACACACACACACACTCTCACACACACTCTCACACACATGCACATTTCATACAGTCTGACTTCATCACAAGCCACATCAACCACAACTGAACTTTTCTGCTTGTTAAGCTGTACCTGACGCCTACTCTAATTTCTTAAACACATGACTATGAAACGTAACTAGTTTGCACTGGCTCTTCATGATTCTATCCCATTCACTGCTGCACCAAAAATCTCTATGCAGTGGTGTGATGTACTGTTACTTTATCATCAAGTATCATGTCAATTTCCCTCCATAACCAGAGAGGACAGGATAAGCACATAAGTACACAGGGGCATATGAACTCTGCAAACCGCCAACAGGATCCCCCTCTGAGGAAGCCACATGGTTATCGGCAGGCATTCAGAGGCTCCCAGGATCCCCCAGCTTAACCGTTGACCACACACACAATCCTCTGCCACCACAGAGTGACCAGGAATGAACAGTAAACACACCACCCGAGAAAAAAAACACAACCATGTTGCATTCTAAGATTGCTGGGGTTTACCTCAAAAACACTCCTCTCTGGCACTAGGGGAGAAAAAAAAGTAGTAGTGCTAATGGACTGCACAGGGAAATTAAGACAGCAGGATACTGATTGACTTTACTGTGATTTATTTGTTTTTTCTTTCTGGGAAGGAGTCACACAATAAACCCTGTGGGTTTCATTGTCTCCTACAGCAAATTTTCTTTCATATGTCTCATCTTGCTCATGTTTTTTTCAGTTTCATGTGCAGAAAACACTACAAAAACCAAGGGAAACTTGGACAAAACCATGCAGAGTGAGATGAGAGTGCCACTATCAGGATCACTTATCACTTATAAACTCAAGTATAGCGACTAAGGATTCACTGGGTCTTGTGCAAGTGTTACGGACAGTTAATTGGCTGGTTTTATCTGGGGATTCAGATGGCCCGGTCTGGTGAACAGTGGGAAGAAAGAGAGAGAGAGAGAGAGAGAGAGAGAGAGAGACTGAGACAAAGAAGCAGAAAGACCGAAAGACAGAGAGAGAGGAAGGGACATGGACAAAGAAAGAGACAGAAAAACAGAAAGACAGACAGTCACAGGGTGAAAGACAGAAAGACAGGCCCAGACCCAGGAGGAGAGGGATATCCTGCCTGGGCTGCGCTCCCACTCAAGTTCCCTTTCTTTAGGCTAAGCCAGATTTTCAGGGCTGGGGTCAGTGCCTGGTTCAATTCAATACAGTCCTCAGCGCTGTACCCCCACTAGCCAACAGACTGGAGGAAGAAAGCCGAGAGATAGAGACGCGAAAGCTCAGCGCCAAACTAATGCGGAGTAAACATGACGGGAACCACACCCTCGGCCTTTATGCTAATGCTGTTTTGCTGCCCAGACTTAAAAAAGGATTGGATGCAATCAGTAGTTGGCCCTAGATGAGGCACAGTACTTAACAGGATAGTTCAAAAGGGGTGATGTCAGGTCTGAATATGCTGTCGTACGACCTGACAGAGTGTGATGGCTCTGTTTATTACTTTCTAAGGCTTTAGAGAAGATTTGTGTTATGCATTCCCCTAATTTGGCTGAGGCACGTATTGTTGCTGAAAATCAAGTTTAATACATTTAAACACATCCAGACATGACATCAGTTCCTATTGTCATCATACACAGCGTCCAAATGTCAGCGCTGTGGCCACGTGCGGCTGAAATCTCTATTAGCTGTTCTGTGTTTACTGCATATCATATGTATCACAGCCCATCTGCTGAAGCTGTTGACATACAGTATGTTCAATAGCAACACCTGCTTTGTGTGAAGTCAGCTGTTAGTACACCATAGGTGTAATCTGAGGAGGAGCGGGACTTACCGTACTCAGCGTCGTTAAAGGTCCCCGCCAGCGTCTTACAAGACGAGTTGTCCCCGCCACACACCCCGCACTTGTCATTCCTGGCCTTCGAGTTAAGCACATGGTCACAGCCCGCTTGCTGCAGGAGCACAGATGAGGAGAAGATTGAACGGTGAGATTTATTTATAATAGTAATATGACAAACTCTCTAGCCATACTGTTGTTCCAACAATTTGTTTGTTTAAATGTGCATTTGTCAGCACTGTTTCACCTGGACACACTGCAGTTGCACGGACATGTACTTGGCAGATAAAGGTGTTTCTGATTGTGATCTATAAACATTTCACTGAAAATTCAAGCTTCATTCTTTCTATTACAAAATGCGAATGATGTGAAGGCCAGAGAAGGCTGAGAGTGCAAGTTTGTATTTTTGCTTCAGCATCATTATCATTTCTCATCAGAGAAAATGTAGTTTTGACACAGATAAACATATGTGACACTACAGATCATAATAGTGAGAGTGAGCGAAGGTTGAAAGCTGACATTGATGTTGAAGGGTGTATGAGTGTGTGTGTGTGTGTGTGTGTGTGTGTGTGTGTGTGTGTGTGTGTTGGTGTGTGTGAATGAGTAAGTGTGTAAGAGAAAGAGAGACAGAGAGATATACCCGGCAGAGGCCTTGAACACAGATGTCATAAGTGTCTGGTCCGCATGGCGTGCCATCGATGACACGGTCCTTCAGCTGATAGTATGCCATGGTCCCAGCAACCTGGCAGAAGAGCTTACACCGATCCTTCATTAGTACTGCATGGAGAAAGAACATAAACTTTGGAAAACGCTGGGCCATGGCTCATTAAGTTAATAAGATATAGACTTAGGAAAATAAAAATCAAGAACAAAAACAAGATGAAATACCTAGAGAAGAGCTGATCGTGCCACTTAAATTAACAAAACGAAACACTTCACATTTTTGATCATAAAGCTATTTACATTTTTTTTTCTCGCTAGAATAGCCAAAATTGTATCAGTTGTTTGGAAAAATCACTTTGTATTTGACAGCGTACTGGCTCCAGGGCTTGGCCTGTTTGCTTGTATAGCATCAATTAAATGAATGAATCGCTTGCAGTAACTTAGACATGGTGGTCTTTGCCAGATGGTAATCTCATGTAGCTGAGCAAGCCATCCCAGTAAGGAATGAGATACTCCTACAAGAGGGCAAGCAGCCAGGGAGTTCATATGGATGGAAGGGCTGTGTGCTGCTTTAATGTTGCTGTTGTTCAGTGTAATCCAAAGATTTACCCATGCTCCTTCCTATCATGGCTATGCAAACTATGACAAAGGAAAGACACGCTGACAGAAACAGCATCTGCCGAGCCAAGAGCGGAAAGCAGAAATTGTCTTTGGACGGAATGTGGGATGGAGAAGTCAGAAGTAGAAGGGGATTCATGTTTTATATCATCTTATCTCATGTCTTTACATTAAGAAAATAGACTGTAGATAAGCAGGTCATAACTTTACATGCTCTGACATCCATATCCATCCATTCCCCAACATGCATTTTATATCTGTTCACCTCATGTCTTTATATTGAGTGCTCTAGATGCAAGTGTAGTAGATAAAAGCATGTTGCAATTCTGCATGCTTTGCCCTGTATTCCTCTACAATCCTCAATGTGGATTTAATATCTTATGGAAAGTGTACAAAAGCACACTTGAGTGTAAACAATGAATGATTAAGGCACAGACAAAAAACAATCTCAAAGGGAAACATTTTAAACAAAACAATTTAAGTTAAATTCACCAAATGTATCACTGACTTCAAAGCAAACTGTATGGCTGGATGTAAATAGTAGCCATCTTTGATGTACCAGCCCAAATTACCACAAGACATTCTATGCATTCTAATTATATGTTTTAGGATTACAGTGGTGTACTCACTGCCACTGTACTTGGGGACCCAGCGGACGGTGGGAGGTAGACCGTTGATGTTGAAGTGCTTGCCGTCAAACTGAGAGCACTGCTCTTCGCGGAAATCTTTCCGTCCTCGCGGACATGGCTCAGTGTTGCAAGAGCGGAACTTCATCCTGCGACCCACGCAGAACTTACCACCATTTCTGGGCCTGGTGTAAAACATTACAGAACACAAAATCATGTAGATGTAGTCATTGTGGAATTCATTTTAAATTTAAAGTCTTAGCTTGCTTAAACTTGACTGGTGTTGACGGCTTTATGAGTTCAAACCAAGGTTGTTTCCCTTTAAACTTGCACTACGTCCAGATTAAGGAAACAAACTTTGCTGGACTACCACGTAAGGTCAGATTGAGGCTCATTGAATTTGACTTACAGGCCTGTTACTCACTCAGACTTGTTTATGACTCTTATTCAGGCACAGCCTTGTTTTGACTGTTGCTGCTATTGGTTTGCAGTCTCACTCATGGTGTGTAACTGACTGACAGCTATGACTGGTGTGTAACGTCTGTTTTGTGACTGATTCTTTCTTACTCAGGCTTGTTGCAGTCTCTGCTGTTGCTCCGGGTTCCTCCACCACAGGACCTGGAGCAAACGCTATAGGGCCCCCAGGGGCCCCACTCCCCATGGACCGGCCGCAGGTCCAACTCCTTGTTCACACACATCCCGTGTCTGCAGTACTGCAATGGAAGATCACACATGCACACACACAGACAGAGACACACAAATACACGCACACGTACGCACACACATACATGGATCCTGTTAAAAGAGTGTGGCACCACTCAGCTATGATTGCAACTCAACAGTCCAGAAGACAAACACAGATTGTGTCGAGCGCAGCTCTAGTGCAGATTTAGTGCACGCACAGCTGGGACTGTTGTTTCTCCTTGCCTTCTTAATCCCCTGTTTAGATGTAAAACTATATTTTAAAAGAATCGCTAATCCTGCTATCGTTTACCCTCAAGGAATGCATCCAACTCCCCAGCTGTGGAGAGGATGAGAGAGAAATGGGAGAGTGAAGGAGAAAGACAGACAGAGAGACAGAAACAGAGAGAGAAAGTGAGAGGGAGATAGATGACAGTGGCAGTGAGAAGAACCAGAGGCAGCGCTCTATATGCTACGACGCTTGTGTGATGTCAGTCTTCATTACATCATGGATTGACCAAAGGGGCAGCAAATAACATCTTCAAATGCAGTTGGGGGGCTTTCTTTTCTAAAGCAGCCGAGTCAAGTTAGCAGTTAAATTCCTCCTCTGCTGGTGTCACAGTCCCCCATCAACACTTCATGGAATCAAAACTGGCCCACACAGGAGATTTAATGCTAACCCTGGCAATCGACACTCACAACGTATTGCTACTCTTATAAGCCTTTCTTTTTTCTACAGATTCATACCTTTTTTCACATGGCCGCTCTGTTTCCCATATAATAACCATGATGGGACATGATCTCATGTTCACTGATATTATTCTAGATTTCAACGCACAATTATTTCAACTATGATAAGTCTACAGATGAAAATTAGATCAACAGTATAGCATTCATACCTTGGATAATGATAGACAGTGTTATCCTTTGATATGCCATAGACAACTGGAAAAAATCCAGACAGTTTTTTCTTAAATCATCTTGGCTTGGATTCGATCATAAATACAAACTTTGTGCACAGGGATCTTTCATAAAGGAGGCCCAATATGACATGGAGAATAAGGCGCCTGGTATCAAACAGGGTGTACCCACCAACCAACCTTTGCCAAGAAGTGCTAACAGTGCTTTCATAAGCAAAGCATGGCAGGCCCATTTCCCTTTGTGTGAAACCAAATCCCCTTCTCAGTGGCTAAGATAGCGGAGGGTCCTGTTCACTGAAAGAATGCAGGACAAGACGGCGTCTGTCTGGGTACGTAGCCCGCCGTCCGGGCACACAGGCACGGGGAGCGGTGGCACCGTGATAAGGAAACTCTAGAGTTGTGATAACAAGAGGAACAAAGTTCATTACTGGCTTGACATCAGGAAGTCTCTTCTCTTCTCCCGTGTTCAGATACACAGCTTTAAACCTATAACCTGAAAAGAGGATGCTCTTTGCGGACAACACGGTGTGTTCAAAATGGATTATCACTATGTTTCAGTGTTAAGTCTGTGATGTTGACGAACGAGTTTTTACCTCCACTGCCAGCTCTTTTCAGATGAGAAATTCAACTACTATCATTTCAACTGGCCACACGCCCATTCCACTACAAGACATTCAATCCCTTACTTCTGAGGAAAATCTGAGACTGCCTGTTCTGAAGACTGTGCACACCCACACCCCCTGTTGAACAGAGAACAGAACAGTGTGAGATCCTTCAGTGGATTTTCACAATTAGACTATTAAGCCAAGGACGATATCAATCAAAGTCACATACTGGACAATGGCCAATTTGGCCAGTGTCTGCCTGAGCATAAATGCACAACAATTGCAGCCATGACCTTAGGACAACATCTGCGAAATGCAGAACTGCAACCACATACACACAAACACATGCAAACATATAAAGAATTTGGCACTGCTGTCTCTGCTGTCCTGGGCTAGAGTATGCTAGAGCATTTGTGTTTAACACACTTGCAGGTCTAATGATGGAGTGTAAAGTCCATGCCCAATGACAGACAGGTGTTAACAGCTGCAGGCTATGGACTAAACAAGCCACAAACATTTCCATAATGCAGACTTGGCTTGAGTAATGACCTGGGCCTTTTTCCTTTCTGACTCCGCTGTAAGTGCAAACCGAGGGCACCGATCATTTTCTAGGAGTGTTAGCAATGAATTCGGAGAACAATTCAAATAAAAGGCACAAAAAGGAATGTGATAAAAGAAAACAAAAAAAACAGTGGTTGGAAATGGTTTCCATACGGTGATAAGGCATACAGGCGCTGGTCCTTTGGGTTGAGAAAACTCCTTAGGACTAAAAGAGTTCTGCTCAAAAATTGGAGACTTCATGGGAATTGGCATGAGACACATTTTGAGGCACTTTTCGGAGACCTGAGGCACAACAGAGCTACTCAGGATGACTTTTATGCCAAATCCAGTTTAGTTTTCAACAGAAATAAGTGTTTCCCTCCCCTGACAGCTCTTGCATCCCCTTCCCCCACCTCAGCTTAGGGACTGTCAGCCAAGACCTGAGCGTCCCTTCTATACCTCCCCCCCACTGCCACCCATCCCCCCCCCATCCCCCTATGGGAGATTGCAAGGGCCAGGCAGGGACCACCGCAGTGCAGCCAGGCGGCGGGACCTGAGGAACTGTCAAACACAAGGCGGACTGGCTGTCAGAGAGGACCAAAGCCCCTGTAAGCCTTTAAGGCATTCCACTCCCCCCGCTGGCACCCCGTGTTTACAACCGTTTTGTTTGGCTTGAAAAGGTGATGTGGGTGAAAAAAAGAAAGAAAGAAGGGGGAGAGGAAGGAAAAAAACATCTGTGTGGGATGTTGTGTGTGTGTGTGTGTGTGTGTGTATGTGTGAGAGAGGGGGTGATTGCTCAGTCTGGAGGCATCTGGGGGCCACGCTCAATTCCAATTAGCCCCTCTATCCGAAGTGCTCAAATACAGCCTTGGAAAACGCTGACGTGAAAGGCAATCTTTGCAAAGCTCAAACAAGCATTAAGGACTCCGGCAGACCCTTTCCTAGAAAGATTGTCAGAATTTGCCCTCAATTGAGAATGTGGTGAGACATTTGAAGGCCTTGTGAGAGAAACCTGTCCAGCTGTCACTCGCATGTGTTTCAAATTAGGAATTTCACAAAGACACACACGCTGACTAACCAACACATACCAAGACATGCATATGTGCACGTGTGCAATACACACACACATCACACGCATGCATTTGCACACATACACACACAAGCATGTACGCATGCACACACACATACATGCACAATACCCTCACCTCCTCATGCTCTCATCACACACCATTACACCACCAAGAAACACACCCTGCTAAACAAAGTTTGACCAACTCAGTGATCCAGCTACAGAGAATAGTTCCCCAGCAGTCATAATGGGAAAAAGTGTCTAAGGACAGCAGCATCTGCTCTGAGGTCTTCGGCTGGCTGGTTTGGAAGTTAGCGCCCTGTAATTGGCAGGAAGCTGTTGCAGAGAGCACCTCATTTCTGAACCCAAGCCATACATCACCGCAGGAATGAGAGGGCAGGGGATTGATTTAAAAAGCCCTCCGCTCTTTCATTTTAACATGGCCATTTCCAAAAGGCATCACCTTTCATGTCGCGGTGTCTTTCTCACAGCTCTGGGTTCGGAGTTCAATTTGGCCGCAACCTGCTGGGGTCTGAGTCTTTGTCTCTGATGACTGACCTTGAGCCGCCTGTCGTCTCTCCACTGCACAATCAAAACAGACTCCTGTCCTATAAAAATCCGAAACATCTGGGGTCACTTCTCACAGCGACACTACATCGGACCACCGTCGTTGATTTTCAATAAGGCATCATTACACATACGTCTAATAACTTGAACAGAGTGAAGGTGAAGGGATGAATGTTCCATTTCGATTGGCAAACAGAGGTGAGAGGTGAGAGAGACCCCATGAAGCTACAGTTAGGTGCTCACTATGGGCGGGCTGAGGACTGGAAACAAGTCAAATGACAGTTGTTATTACAGACCTAATTTACACCAACTCATTTTTTTCACTCAGCCAAGGCATGCATATTTTCCCTGTCAGTTCCATATTTCCTCTTTTCCTTGGGTTAAAAGGGTGTGAAGACAGGAGGAAGAGAAATGACGGGAAGGAGGGGAGAAAAAAAGAGAGAGAGGCAAAATGATGCAACCCTCAACTGTGACCCCAAGCCCCCTCTCCTACCCTATCTCCTATCCTTACTTTGTTTCCTATCCTCTCACATGCTCTCTGTCTCACTTTTCTGCGCTCCTTCCTTCCCCCACATCTCTCTAAACAGTGTAAAGGTTGTCATTAGAGTGAATGAGCGGTTTGGCCCCATCAGCTGTTCCATTCACCTGTACTTCAGAGACACTTTTACCTTTGGTCTTCCTCACTCATCATCATCATCTCCACACAACTGCACTCTTTCAAGACACAGATACCTCTTCTAATCTTTTCACCATTGTCTTCTTGGGATTATTTAACACATTTGGGAATTTTCTGATGTACTATATACCACATATAATAATTTGATTTTGACAACTGAATAACAATGGATTAGTTGCTTGTCACAATTTTGACATCATACTATGCAGACCAATCTTCCTCCCTCCACCAATCTACAGTGCCAGCAATGAAAGCTCCACTCACTAGCTACCGGACACAGTAATTCCATCAGCAAACTACATGAATGCTAAAACAACAATCCTCTTGTTAGCCCAAATCCACAGATATGTCTGTGATGATGGCAAATCAAAGTGGCAACATCCTGCAAATATCCAGAGATTAGCTGAGAGTGACATTGATACCAGTCTCACAATCCACAGCTCCAGTGCAGGCACACACACACACACACACACACAGAGACATACACACACCATCGCAGCATCGTACGACAAGTCTGTCAGGCTGCCAGGAGGCCCCAGCCAACACTCGCCGCCTCAGCCAACAAACTCCATTCTGCCCTGGCTTCACTTTTCAAGACCTCACTATCTCACTCTAATTGGCTGAAACCAGAGCAGGTCGCCATTCTGTTCCGAAGAATGTTCTGGAAATCAAAAAACGGCCCGTTTCCTCACTTACATGAACCATTCAATTAAGCCCCTATTAAGAAAGTCTGGGAAAGTTTTACGCATATTAAAAAAAGCTCAGTGTGCGGTCATAACATTGAACGAAATCGGAAACACTTGAATGTTGAATTTTCCATTTTGCACCTAATTGCAGAAAAAGCACCTCAAGGGAGCCTTCTGTCAAGACCACACTCAAGCTGATAATCAGACAGACACAACTGAGAACAATGAGAACATCAACAACAAAATATCTCGGTTTATTCAAGTTCAGCCGCCACTCTTCCCGCGCCACCCACAGAGCGACGACGTGATGAGAAGCAGCGCAGGGAGCTTCAAAGGGACGGCCTGTGGATCCAGGGCCAAGCTGCCCCTGGTTTTGGCTTGACAGGCTCTGATTGACCACGCTGGCTGGCCCCTAATCTACACACACACACACACACACACACACGCACGCCTGCTTCTGTGTTTGTGCCCTCACACAAAATGCAGAAAATTCATCAGGCATATGCATAAAACACACACAAGAGCATATACACATGCACGTACAGAACCACCCACTCGAACACACATACACGCACAAATGACACCCGCCTCACACACACACACACACACACACACACATACACACATTCACACACACACACACACACACACACACACACACGCGCGCGCACAAGCAGGGTCCTTTTGAAGAGTGAGAGGGAGCAAAAAGGGGGTAGGGGAGAAAGAAGAGGAGAAGAAGGGGAGGAGGAGGAGGGGAGGGAGGATGGTGGCGGTATTTATAGACAACAAGTGATGGGATGCCCTCGTTAGTGCACGGCCCACTGGGCCAGATGACAGACGCGCCACCAAGAGGTCATGTTACCACATTACTCACTCCAGCGCCCCGTGAGGGGCCCGTCAGGCAACAGAGAGAGAGGGAGAGGGAGAGGGAGGGAAAGAGAGAGAGAGAGGCAGAGAGGAGAAACAGAGTCAGGAGAGAGAGGAACGGAGGGGAAAAAACTACCCATGAACCCCACAGTGCCCGTTGCCCTATTTCAACCAAGCTGTATACAAACAAACTTTTTTTTCACTCTTCATTTTGGGGACGCCTCTCTCTCCCACGTTTTGGGTGCTGCCCTCATTTACCCGATGAGATCACAACTTAGTTTCGTAACTCGCTCTAAACAAAGAACTTCCGCCAAAAAGACAGACAGAGAAGGTGACAGCCATTTACAAAATTTCTCAAGACATAATTACGAGAGATGACGTTTCCCGTGTAATGGTTTGGAATGACATGGCAGGCCTCGGCCTAATGATAGGCTGGTAGAGGGCTCTTAAAGGGGAAGCTCTGGTTACTAAGACAATACTTGCTGCTAGTTTCCCCCTATAGAGGCCATAGCCCTAATCCTCCAGATCTGACGCCTCCCCCTCAGGGCCCTGCAGACACCTCAGAGCCAGGATCCCGACCCCAGACCCTGTAAACCCCTGGACCCGAACCTCATGACTTCTGGCAGGAAGAAAGAGAGAGGGATCCAGAGGTATTAGGAAGGGGTCAGAAGGATAAGAGGTGAGAGGGTGTGATGAGTAAGGCAGATTAAAAAATGTCTATGAGGAGATAGACAGAGGGAGGGAGGGAGGGAGGAAACAAGAGAGAAGTAGAGAAAGGCAGAGAAATCTCAACAGAGAGAGAGAAATATAAAGAGACAGAAGAGAAAGAGTGAAGGAGAGAAAGGCAATGAGTCCGCCGACACTCAGACTTTTGAGCATGAGGATGAACACACAAACACACAGCACAGAAAGCTCTCTGCTTGTGTTGCCACATAAAAGAGCTCTGTACGGGCAGGTGAGTGTCGGTGCAGGGTCCCCCTCTCTTTCAACTGGCTCTACTTCAAACAGCCCCCTGCCTGGAGATGACATCGGGCCCTCAGCACTACAAACAAAGGTGGTGCCACTACACACACACACAGAGGGAAAAGGGGAAAAAGGAAGAAAAACTATTCTCCTAATTGCATTCAAGTTCATGAAGCAAACATCAATCGTGAAAAGATCAGATATGATTGCTTAAATGAGGCCAGGGGAGTGATGGGAGAAATGAAAAATTTCTTTAATAGATAGAATCTGAATACTTTCCTATACAGCTTAGCTATTCTATTCTATTCTAGTCAAGTCGGGTCAAACTGGGTTTAGGTTTTGTAGCTTATTAAAGCAAATCACTTGCCATAACCAAACTAACACCATCTCTCCTCAAGCGTTTCTCCCACACACCGGCTGAGAGCGGTATGGGTGCTGCTATCCCAGGACCATTACCCTATAGTCTGGTTGTTGTAGTTGGATTAAGATGTTAGCTATTCCCTGTTAACCTCTCTTCACTGGAGCGGGTTGATCCGGGACCTAACATGGTGAGGAAGGAGATGGAGCCAGATGAAGGGATATAAGGGATATAAGGCTTACATGGGCCCACACTGCAAGAGACTCCTTGAGGGCAGAAGGTTAAGGAGAGAAGAGAGGGAGAGAACCTCCCCCTTCTCCTTCTCTCTCTCTCTCATGCATGTTCCGAATGTTAAACACCAGCCCACCATATCTCTCATCCCACTGTACCTCCTCCTAGCTCTCCTCCCTCTCTTTTCCTCCCTCTCCTCCCTCCTCCTGCTCTGCAGAATCACTGATGTGAGGTCTTTTGTGTGAGCGCTGGCTGGCCTCAGCCCTGGGCTCTGTTACGGCCTGACCACTGACCCACTCACCCGCCTTTTAAAGAGGTTTTAGGGTCATGGGTTCACAACAAGGTGACTCAACTGTGAACGGCGGGCGGCATCCTCTTTCAAAGGGCCCACATCTTCACCTTTCCCTCTCAAGACTCTCTCTCTCTTTCTCTCTCCCGCTCTGTCTTTCTCTGTCCCTCTCTCTCTCTCTCTCTCTCTCTGCCCCCCTCCCCTCCAGCCCTTCTCTCCCTGTATCCTCAGTGGCCGACCCGCTGTCTCAGCCGTCTAATTAGCATAGCATCCCAGAGCGAGGAGAACATGAAGGCTAATGGGGGTTGGGGCCCCGCAACAAGACTGAGGCTAAAGCTTCAGGTTTCTAACTAGGGCCATCACCTGACCACATTTACATGGGTTGCTGCGACCAGAATGCGGGCAGAGAGTAATGCATGTTAAGTTATTCCTTTCTCTTGGCAGAGGAAGTGGACTAGAAGGGAAAGGCATCAGGATTCAAAGGACTGCACGGGAGGTTTGGCTTGTGTCAATAATGTGTTTTGTCTACATACCAATGAGGCCGGCTTTAACAATAATGCTGATTAGAGAGCGGAAGGAAACACATTCAGTGTAGAAGCACGTTGAACTGAAACAATTATTTAAATCTAACCCATATTTGTAACCTGATCTGGTTCAATAGTAGCTGCAGTAATTCTTAGCATTTTTCTTAACGCTGCTTTGAGTACCAGATGGCTTTACTGCATCAGGATATCTATGCAGTATCTATCATCTATCTGAAAATCGCTGTGTTATGTAGACATACAAACTTCACCAGTGTTTCAACTGACATGAGGGCGAGTAGATAACAACAAAATATTCATTTTTGGCCATTTGGTAGGCACAGTGTTACAGCACCAAAAGTGCATACAAGTTTAGCATGGGTGGCCCCACGTGGAATCAAACTCCTATAATCTACCCATTGAGCAACACAATGCAACAGTTGACTACTTCGACTACACAGGACCACTGCTTAGATTTACGACTTACCATTCCATGTCCACAGTCCGTCCCATCAGCCAGTGGCATGTGCTGTGTGCGACATCCTTTATGGTCCCCCTCTGCACTCGTGCACCACAGCCTCTTGCACTGTTTCTGTGGAAATGCATCAAATAACGTGACATCACCCACTGTACTTACCGCATTATCCCCCGCCTTAAAGAAAATCATTTATAGATCTCCCATGCTAACACGATACTGTACTTTATGGTGAAATGAGTGTGTAACTGACTTTATGGACAGTGGAGTAAAGCAGAAAACCAGACACTAACTTTTATATCCACCTGGGCAGCTGGAACTAGTGCTGGGATATTATCCACACTTCACTCTGAAAATCTATAGCTAGCAGCCACAGTAAAATGAACTCAATAGAGACCATGAGTGGCGGGGGAGTCGTTTTCTCTGCCTTTTGCCTTTGAGGATGTTCAACAATGTCTTCGCCTTGACAGTTTGTTAAGGATGAACAAAGCTAATTGGCTTGTAAAATGTCCCCCGAGCTGTCGGTCATCCAGGATGCTTATTAAAAACAGCAGACGTTGTTGTGTGTATGACTTCACCACGCAAAGCCTCATCATAGAGTAAAAGCACCTAAGAGATGCATGACGCCATGTGCTATAAGGCTGGATTTGAGATGTGGTTACAGTGAGTCATATGAGATGTCTAAACACGTTGCTTTAAAAGGTGTAAAGTGCCACACATAAATTTAGTCCAGATGGTACAAAGAAAGCTGTAGAACCATGCTATGCCAAAACTCTTTGGAATGAAGGTTAGTTAGGATTCAAGTTAAACTGAGATTTTTGAAATTACTTTGAATTACCAATCAAGAAATGCTTCAAAATATTTTTAAAAATGTGTGCATGTTTTTAAACACCTTGCACAGGAATTTGCAAATTCAATTCTTGCAAAGAGCCTTCAAACCACCACGGCCAAGTAAATACAGTTTCATACCTTTGCGTACAGTATTCAGTAGGCCTGTTTGGCTAACTGCTCTGCTCAAATTCCTGAGGGTTCATAAAAAATGTTGTACTGTACCTAAGCGGCTTCTGGGTAGAAGAGAACCATCTCAACTCTACTTCCACCTGGAGCCTTAATTCTTCACTATTTGCAATGTGGTTTTGCTCGCTTTGATGGCAGGCCAACTTACCATGTAAGGGCAAACTTGGGAACCGGGTCCAAACATCAGTTCACACTGTCTGTTGGCATTGTAGATTTGACCAGGGAGGAGTGTGGGCAGCTCGTACGTCCTGCCTACAGGCTCGTCCAGCAGGCACTCTCCATAGCCGGTGCTAAATAAGGTAAGATCAGATGAGTGTGTATACAGTAAATGAAACGGAAAGTACAAAACCATACAGGTGGGCACGTGAATGCACAAACAGACACATGCACAATGCACATACACACGTGTGCACGCTCACACACGTGCACAGGGCAAACCTTCATTTCTCAAGATAACCTAGTATTTTCTAGCCCTTCTTAATCATAAAAATACCTGTGTGGACTGAGTGTCAACATATGTCATCTCTTTCATAAGAGCAAGGTAAACATCTCTATGTCACTGTCTATGGATGATCATCCTCAGATGTGTTTTTCCCCTGTGGGTGGTCTGTAAAGTTACCTAACAGTGAGACTGACACCAACTTCCCCTCAGTGGCCTGTTAGTAAACGCTGTCACTATGAAACTAGAGTCAGGCGCCATAGACTGAATAAAGCCGCATTTTCATACAGACTGAAAAGGATCTGAAGGCTGACCACATTTTTATCCAAGGTGTATTTCTCTGTGCTGAAAGTAAACAAGAGAATTTGGAATCATAAAGCACCTTGATTAAGTTACATAAATCGGGGCCAGCGCCAACATCGCAGTATAATGACACACTGTATGTCAGCCACACCCTGAACCCCGACACAGTAACAGAGACAACAAAAGCACAGCTGGACTGAATGTATATGCCAATAGCCTAAATCGCCAGACTTCACAGTTGTGAAAAGGTCCCAAAAGCCTAGTCAAACACCATCAGCCAGAGTAATCTAAGCCTCAAAGGATTTCTTCCTTTTTTTTGTTTACTTTTGAAACACGAAAAAGGGGTGGATGAGACATGTATAGATGTGTAATTACACAACAGGTCTGCACCGCTCTTACAAATTTCGTCCTGGACTGAGTTGCTAAAACACCTGCTCCATACAGCGCCAGCTGATGTGACAAGGCCAATAATTACACAGGATTATCCTGAGTTACCATCACTTTGTCTTTTTTTTTCCTTTCGTTTCCACTCATAATGTAAGAGACCTTGTTTTAGCAAAAACGGCTCACGAGTGCCTGGTGGTAGGGGAATGACGGTGTAAGAACAATAAACCAGCAGTGGAAGATACTGTCGATGAAAGCTATGAACTAGCCTGTCAGGGAATCATAAAGACAGTCCCATATTAGAGCGTCTTTCACCAGTTGGTCATCTGTCTAATCAGTGTCCAGGAACCTAATGGGATGATTATTAAAACCAGGACAGACAGACAGAGAGAGGAGGGGTCAATGTGGTCATTTTTTTTATTAGACATCTGCTTTTTTAAGAAGATCAGCTGTGTGGAGACAAGACAGTAGTCCAACTCCCCTCTAGTACTGGAGGAGATTCCACACCTGGCAGCCATTGGGAGAAAGTGAGTTTATTTAGAAAATGATATATAGTTACTGTTGTATGTTTGTCATGTGAAGCTACACAGTAATAGATTCCATGAAGACTTTACTGGGTTTCCCCTAAGCTGATAGTGCCAGGAGTCTACTCATGTATCAGATTTATGATTTGTGCAGAGGATTGAATGACTGTAACTCTCAAGAGGATTGCACCACTGTATAATGTTTGATCAAACAGTGCCAAGCAAACTGTAGCAATGCTGCCATGTCACAGTTTTGTCCCTGACAGCATGTACCAATTACTGTACATCCAGATATCAAAGAACATAATGACATATAGCTTCGGGTGAATTCTACCCAACATGTGCATACGTCCATCTTGATTTTATCAAGAAAAAAGGGCAGATATAAAAAAAAACGCATTTAGAGAAGAGAAGAGATTTCACATGGGAATGTTTAAGGGGGGCATATACTTTGCTGTTTGTGTGGTTAGGCTAATTCGTGAAGTGTGGGTCTAGGCAACGCAATGGAAAATGATAGGGCTTGCCCACTACTAATGATTATGTGGTTTCAACACCCAGCGTACACAACAATTAGTGGGTGGCAACAGTCAAAGATTTGCATTTTATTTTTATATTAGGGTTCTGTGGCTTAAATCAAGTGGCAGGGAGCCAGGGGTGGAATGAATGGTTGCTTTATGTGGCGGTTGACACATAATAACACTGCACAACACTAGGACACTTTTCATCGGCTTTCAGGTGTGGGAGTTCAGTTCACATTATTACAGCGATAGTGAGATGAGAGGAGGAGGAGGGGGATCCTTCGGCTTCTGAAAAGGGAAGCGGTGTTTGAGAGGCCGCGCGGCCCTCCATCTTTAAAGTGACAGGAGAGCGGTGCAGGTTGGAGTGCTCTCCAGGGAGAATGGGCAGTCAAAACACTGACGTACTTGACCAGGTCAGCTCACTGAGAAGGAGCGCTGGAAGTGCTAGTTTGAATCAATGCTCCTCATTGTTGGCTGGAGACTGACTTCAAAAGCAGTTGGGCTACACTCTCAAGAGCCTTTCCCACCGCTGCGGCTCCCACACTGAACCTGCTGCTGCTTTACTCTATTCATACCTGCACTGTTTATAAATATCTCATATGTTTAACTAATGGCCATTTCTTGGAACACACAGAACATTCAGCTCACAGACACTGACATTTACCTCACGCTCATACTTTCAGCAGGACAGACAATCAGCCAAATACTTCAGACCAACACAGCTGACACGGGCCATCCCAAATAATAAAGAGATTCATGGAGATCCTCTTCGTCCCTAGCTGAATGTTCCAACCACTCAAAGTTGAGCTCATCGCTGCCTGGAAACTATGCGAATAACCTTAAAGCCCTATATGAGGCGTCGCCAAGCACTGCTCTCCCGAGATGCATCTGGTCAACAAGGCAGCTCTTTGTGGAGGATCCACAATCAACAGAGGAGGGGAGGCAGAGATCAAAGGGTCATGTCCAGGGAAGATCTAATTATAACTGACATTTCCCAACTTAAAGGGAAGCCCTTCACCAGGGTCGGTGGCCATCGTGCAGCTTGGGAGCCGGTGAATGAGCCGTTGCCCTGTGTTACGGGTTTTGGTGGGGAAAGCACGCCAGTGACTACATGATTGTTTGCCCAGCATCTTGAGAGCAGGGTTCTGGCTGAGTGGCGAGACAGCAGAGGGGCGAAGAGGATCAATCGCTCAGGTCAGCCGAGGAAGACCCCCGGATTCAAACAGGAAATACTGGCTCAACACCAGGCAATAACAACTCAACACAGTTTACATTGTGCTGACCTATCTACTCAGCACTCTGAGAGAGGTAGCAGCGGTTTGTTTAGCTGGTTACGTAACTAAAGACAAAATGCACAGTTAAAAAGTGGATGTGAGAATATTGAAGATTGGAATGGAATCGGAGTAGCATTACTTTTTATTCTGTTTGTGAGAAAAGCCCATATCTAACACAGTGAACTAAATATGTCCGAATGATTGGTCAGTTAGACATTGGAAAGTAGAGTTGGAGTTGGAGTCAGGGTTGGGACCCTAAAAGGAGGTACCTACTCCAGAAACTGGGTGATGTATTTGCGGCTGCACTTGGACCAGGACCAGGGACTGGTGTCATAGTTGAGGGTGGGCGCCATGACATGATACTGGTGCTTCATGCCTGCCTCCCGGCACTTAGGGTTGTCGTCATGCGGCATGTTGAACCTGGTGGAGAGAGGCATGAAAGAAAGGAGGAGGAGAGGGATATAGGGAACACACACAAAGCGATTATCAGCTGCTTAATGGATCAGTCGTAGCAAGGAGGATAAATGTCAGAAGATTTATATTCAGCCACTTTTAACAAGGGATCACCCCGCACCACCCCAGTGGACCGCCGCACACAGATGCAGGCATCTACACACACACGGCCACACACACACATCTGTGAATAATGGCACACACTCGGCACCATTCTCTCTGTTTCTGTCCGTCTCTCACACCCAGACACACACACACTCCATCTTCATGCTATCACCCAAATGTTTTAAAATGCCTCGATAGGCTTCAATGAAACTCCACCTGGCTGGTAGGTGGTAGGACATTTTACATAACACGTCACTCTCTATCTGTCTGTCTGACCAGCATATCCCCTCCACCACCGCAGCCCACATGCTAGTGAGAACCACCTCCAGCTCACCTCTGAGAGGTCAAGGGTCACCATCTCACATTCTCAAAGAGCTTAATGCTGACGGAAAGGTTGGGGCAGTACACCATGCACATCAACACACACATATGCTTATCACATATGCTGCTCCGATGCAAAAAAATATAGGCGTAAAAGACAGACTTATATAGAAATCTTAACAAATGATGAATTGAGGAGTTGACAGACGAACAGCTGTATAAAGTGAGATACACAGCACGGCATCTGCAAATTAATGAATTCATCCAGGCTGTCTTGAGTTGGCAGTCTCATAAAGCAAGTTGTCTTTTTCATGTCCAGAATAGTGCCGTCCAATGCGGATGTCCTGTTTTGTGCTGCGGTCTGGCGTATACCCATAAATACATTCATGTGGGCACGCGCATACACACACACAGCTGTATGATGTTTATGGTGTTTACAACAGGATGTGGGCCAGTGCTGGGCTCTGGGCTGGGGCTGAGGGTCAAACCATACCACCACACAAACAAGGCTCAGCATGGCTGGCATGGGGCCCACCCCACAGGAGCCAGGGGCCTGAGGACATTCACCCAGGGACTAATTGAGCCACGGTCTGGCTCTGGCACGGTAATGAGCTCCTCACACACAAACCGAGCTGCTGGTTGATACTGACAAAAGCATAAAACCTGGGTCAAGCAGTATTTGCAAATAATTCTTACTGTTTGGTTTAACGTAGCAGATAAATTGGGTTTACAGCATCAGAATGATTCAGATAGTAGCAGGTCAATTGGCAATCACAGAAAAGTACACTGAATTGACTATTGAGTACTTTGCTGTAACTATCTAAACTTTCTGGTACTTGTTATCTTGTGATATGTGACAACCCCCCCCAAATTCCAATTTGTACTCCAAACAGGCTAAAACAAACGCTAATTATTTATTTAACCCAGATTTGAAAAGCATGCATGAGGATACTGGCTTGAAATCCTTTTAGTGTGATTAGGCTGTAAATCAGGCAGCTTTGTGGCTCGCTACTTGGCAGCCTCGGGGAATATACTGGTGCAGATCAATAGGAGAGTCAATTTCATTGGGAGAGGGCACAGCGAGAACTGCAGAGTTGCATTCTCACCATCCACCATTCGCATTATTTAAAGAGTGTGTGTCCTCTCTTTCAGCTGATGCTTTCAACAAAACAAACTGCTTTGCTCTCAGCACGTCACACCCTCATATGCACATTAAAATGATTTCTGCGCTGAAATGCCCATAAATTGCAAACTGTGAGAGTAGGACGTACTGCTGGAGCAATGAAGACCTGATTGGGAATTCCTGCAGATGGGCCGTACATAAATAAGTCACAGCCAGCAGTGAAGTCTGCAGGAACAGCCTTCGTCAGCACTTCTAGAGAGAGAGAGAGAGCTCAGAGACATCAGAGAGCACCCACTGCTAGGAAAAAAAAAGTAGGAGCCACCACACAAACTGAAGACTAATGAAGTTAGCGCCTCGTGATGGATTGCTACATTGTCAGAGGATTAGCCATCTCAGCTCCTCCAAATTTATTGCCCCGCGATGGAAACCATCTTTGACAATCCCAGTGATTTCATCCTCCCATCCAGCCTGCTTGGGCCATGTGTGTTCAGGATACTGAAATGCCAGTGAAGTTTTGTGGTGTAGTCTTTCAACTATATTTCTTAAGATGTTAAAAAAGAAATTCTGTTTACTGCCGTGGGCCCTAATGACATATCAAAATGTCAGGCAGAATTATTTGTGATCTAAGACGTTTGAAGACTTGGCAACATGTATTGACCAACTTGATTAAGCTTTACTGTATATGTGTCACCTTTGAACAGCTATCAAGTGACTCCGCCTCGCCCGAAAATCCCCATGATGGCTATTAGTAATCACACGTCCTCGCAGTCATCTGAGAAAGGCCTCCCATCCATTAGTCTAAATCTTTCTTTAATCTGCAACGCTCTCGAGTGGCTCCCACTACCTGACACTGGCTTTCCCAGAGTGCTAAACACTCTTGAGAGCTCACGCTTGTGAACGCAGCGATTAACCACGCCAAGAGGCAGAGCCAACTGGCCCTCCAGCTGCTTGAACTTTAGCATAAACAGATCCACACGGGATGCAAGGGGAAAGGGGGGTGGGATTGGGGGTGGGGGGGTGGGGGTGGGGGGGGGGGGGTGCATTCCCCTTCCCTAGGCCCATGGACCCGTCCATCTGGCTGCTCTGGTCCGATATCTCTCCACTGGAAGAATGTGTGAGCGGGACAGTGGAGGAAGCAGAATAACTTTCATTCTTGCCCAGTGGCTCACAGGCTCACACTGACACTGGGCCTATTTACTACCCAGCACAAATGGGCAGAGCGGACCGGAAAGTAAAACTGCCATTCAGTTTCACATTTACACCCTGCGAGGGAGGTGGGCAGGAAGAAAAGAACAGACAGAGAGAAAGTTTTGCCAATCTTAACACATAATATGTCCATTCTGCCATGATGGATTGAGTGTGTTGAGAAGGAAAGGGAGATGTTTTGTGTGAAAGGAGAAGCACTGGTGTGTAATGCACTTAAACCTGATCTTATGCCAATAATTCAACTGAATTAAATTAACTTAACTGAATTGAAAGAGATAAATATATAGACAGGGAGAGGGAGATGTGTGATCTTTCATAATTCATATTCCAACTCTTCTGCCTGTGATGGATGGGCCTCACTGTTTAGAATACACAGAGCCTCATATGAGAGATTCAGTCACACATATGTTGAGAGTTGGTCATCTGGCCACAAAGCAGGTCATTCATACAAATCCTTTTTCCAGTTCACACATGTTGCAACATTTGCTTGTTGTGGAAACAGTTCCTGGCAGGGAGGCGTGTCATGATAACACAGCCATTATATGCTAACAACACGGTAAAGTATGACGACACTGTGACATCTTCAGGTTGTGTTATCAGTCTTTCGGGGTGATAATTGGAAGAGGGCTGGGAACAAGTCAGCTCCTGAATACTAAACAGAATATTCAGCCTTGTACTGTCTGATAAACTGTTCCCGCTACCTCCAAGAATCCCGTGGGTCTATTTACTGTATTAAGCAACAACCTCTGAATCAATGGAACTCTAGAGGGTTTCTTCCACCACATCGGTGCTGACTTTCAGCTGAGCCCGTCCTCCTCCCGGGACAAAGCCCTGACACCCAGAGGGTTAACTCCCTGAGCCGTACAGTAAGGTATTAAGGCTGGCATGTTATTAAAACCCCCGTTTTTCACTTTATTATGTTTTGCACCTGTGTCTGCTGCACCCTACGTCTCTTGATAAGAGGGCTTTTGTTGGTCAAGGCTTGGTGTGTGTATGTGTGTGTGTATGTGGGGGGAGGGTGGGGGGGGGTCTCCAGGGGATGGGGAAGGAGGGGGTCATAGGCTCAAGGTTCAGTACTGCTACTTACACATGGCCCAGCTCATGAGCGATGGTGAAGGAGGCGCTGAGTCCATTTTCCTCACTGATGGAGCAGCTCCGGTACGGGTCGCACATGGTCCCCAGCTCCGCCAGCCCTACAGGATCACACACACACACACACACACATATGCACACACACACGCACACACACGCACAAACATGGCTACTTGAAAGAAAAACCCAGCTGCCCGAGTGTTAAAGGCGATTAAACCATCCAAACTTCTGTTCCGTAAGAGAGATTAGCGCTGCCAGCGACTCCCTCCATCCTCCCTCCCTCCTCCCCTTTCTACCACTCTGTTCTGTCACTATAATATTATTAGCTGACAGCTTGCCATAAACTGATTACTGCACAGTTTATGAGCTGTGGTTAACGGAGTGGAAAGTTAATTGAAAGGAACTGGAGGTGGAGTTATTTTTGAAAAGAAAAAGGCAATGGTTTACCTAATGTGTCACATTTGTCTTTCGCTCGGCAGATGTCTTCCCTGAAAAAAAAAACATAAATAAAACACAACATTGTAACCCGTCTCAAAACAAGATATAAAGTTTGCTTGAGTTAGAGCATCTTGACTTTGCGTTCAGAGTGAGGGTGGGAGGTGAGTGTGTACCTGGTGATGAGGAGTGCAGTGTCATGGTGAGAGGGATGGCTGTCATCCTGGATGTTTTGGCTCTGCTGCCAGACGCAGAAGTTGTGGAGGGTCGTAGCAGCATTGAAGTTCACTGTTGGCCCTTCCTGTGTTGGGTGACAGAAACAGGCAACTGAGTATAATATGTGCTGAAATTTGAAATTGACACATGTGAGTCTCAAAGCCTCTCCAGACTGTCAAAACAGTCTCATGTTAAAGGTAATTTCCAGTGATTTAGCATTAGTTACCCTGACAAAGCAAAGCACAGTGACCCTCCTCAGCCCTAACTCATTTGCAGGTGGCTAGCTGGCCTACTATGGTATCATTTTTTTCCAAGGAGACCTCTCTTGAGACTTTAGACTGACAAGGCAGGCAGTGTCCTCTCAAACAGGCCCCATGCAGAAAAGGCCAGGCCAGGGACACCTGCACTGACGTCAGCCATATTGGAAACCTGGCTGCGGTGAGCGTTCAAAACCCTGCACTCACCTGTTCATTGTGGACGATGACTAGCTTGACAATCATGATGTTGATGAGGTTGCCTACGCTGGGGTCCCTGTACACCGCTGCTACCTGTAACAAGACAAAACACACAGACAAAAAATGCAAACCTCCACTAACCTGAGCCAAAGCACAGATAGTGATGATATGAAAGCTAGACTACTTCTTAACTCAATACTTGGAATGGGAGAATAAGCCTCGCCAATTGCTATTACTATTTTGATTAAGCTCCATGGGCTTTAATCAAAATAGCAACAGTTCACTGAAGGCAAAAGAAAGAAAAAAATGTCTCCAGTCCTTCGGGGGAAGTTTAATCAACAGGGTATTAAAAGCAATTACAATTCCCCTACAGACCTTAGCAAGGAAAAAAATAAAAAATAAAACCTGGACCCATGCAGCAACAAATGTGAAACTTCAGCAAAGCTGGAGCTCAGTACCCCTCTGTGGGGACAACAAAACATTCCCTCTGCATTTTTTTCCTCTCTCGTTTTTCTCGTTCACCCCTGTCACAGTCGGTCAGCGGGCTCCTGGGGCCGTGTGCGGCCTTCTGACAGGAACTCATTAGCCCACTATAAACATTTAGCTTGTCTTAGCCTGGAGGGGCAGACGTGGAGCCCCAATCTGGACAGGCCCGGGCTCAGCGGGACAGCAGGGAGACACAGCGAGGCGGGCAAAGGGAGCTTGTCTTTGCGTGCCCTTTGTCCAAACATGACACTGGATCTTTCTCTGCATGCTCTCTTCATAGGGCTGGGCGGAATATCGTATAATATCGATATTGTGATATGAGACTAAATATCGTCTGGGATTTTGGTTATCATAATATTGTGAAATAACTTAAATGTTACTTAAATGTACTGAGCTTCCTGGTCTTAAAGGCTGCGTTACAGTAAAGCGATACAATTTTCTGAACTTATTAGCCTCTTCTGGCTGAGTAAACTGAACAATGATTGGCTTTACCTGCTCATCATATCCATATTACTTATTAGTGATTACATATTACTGATTACTAATGATCATTACTAATTTTCAAAATGTTCTTGTCTGTAATATCTTAGGAAAGCACGAATACTCATTCACCTAAAATATCGCCACATTATCGATATCGAAGTATTCGGTCTAAAATATAGGGATATTTTATTTTTTCAATATCGCCCAGCGGTACTCTGGCCCCAGGTGAATCGCATGATCGGTGGTTCAAAGAACTAGAAGTGAGGTGGGCTGCAGCCTGTACTGAGCAGTCACAGTCTCACACAGCGAGGTAGCCACTAACAAGCTCTGAAAGTCCAAAAGAATGTCAGCAACACACACACACGCACTCACACGCACACACACACACACTCTTTTGCTTTCTTTCACTCCCTCTCTCTTTCTGACTCCCTCTCTTCCTCTCTCTCTCTCTCTCTCCCTCCCCTTTTCAGTGGTCAGTGTAAACAAAATGACTTCATCATATTAGAGAACTAAAAGGCCATCCATTAGCCCGGCCAAGACCGAAAACCCTCACTGGCTGTCACCATGGCAACAATGGATCAGGCTCGGTTGATTTGTCTGTTCTGCTTAAAATGGCTCCGTCGGATTTCTGTTGGTTTGGTTGAATTGTGACTAAAGCCGAGTGATTGAGAGTTGAGAGACTGCCAGGAATAATGAGTGTGTGTGTGTGTGTGTGTGGGTTTGTACATAAGCATGGCAGGACTAACGTTGTGACTTCCACGTTGGTGATGGTAATGGGTGGCACATTGCTATTTAACGTTCACTGTACCCTGTCAACCTTACTTAAGGATAGCACTCACACTGACAATCATTACTCCTTTATAAGTTAATGAGTGCTGTGAACATTCTGTCTGCCATACTAGTGAGAGACAGTGGAAGGTACAGTTCAGTACAGCTGATAACCTATCATGTTTTGACACAGACACTCACCCAACACTCTTACTCTAATGTGCGCACAGACCGTCAAACACACTGGTGGTTGTTTAGCTTCCCAGGACGTTATTGGTTAGATTACAAGCCGGCTCTCCCAGTCCAATATGGGGCTCATAAAGAGGTCAGGGTGCCGAGTCAGATGTTTATCAACTTACTGGCCCACTTTAGTCGATGTGGCAGCATGCTAGGGTCACATCAGGGTTTACAACCAAAATACAGCACAGTAAAATCAGCGGGTAGAAACACACAGACTTGGGCTGTAGCCAAGACTGGACACATGAAGGATTCACATCTCAAAATAAATACTGATGAACTGTACATACATGCTGCATGTATAAAAATGACACACAAGCACAACCAAATGGCATGCATGCATACACATGTATACATTAACCCCCACCTCTAATAATAAAGAAATATACACTACCAGTCAAAAGTTTGGACACACGCATATTTATTTCTTTTTACCATTTTTCACGTAGAATAATAGAATAATAGTAAAGACTCAACACTATGAAATAACACAAATGGATTTATGCAGTGACCAAAAAAGTGTTCAACAAATCAAAACTATCTTATATTTTAGATTCTTTAAAATAGCCGCCCTTTGCTTTGACGGAAAGGCAAAGGCTTTGGAAAGAAATGCATACATAGGCATCAACTTCACTATTTATATTCGTATAAAAAACTAATTTCAAGCATTTAAGCATAGGCCTTTAGATCAAAATGGCTTTAAGATCAGGTGTGTCCAAACTTTTGACTGGTAGTATAGCTTCAACATTAAGACCAAGTAATAATTTTTATAAACATTATTTTACTTACTACTGACATGATTGTTAGGATGTAGTGCTCGAGGTTGCGTCCGTGGTGACGCACCATTTTGACATCCGCCGTCACCATCAGCTCTACATAGCGGGGGTAGGAGAGGAAACGCTTGCGTCTGCTTGGGGACCCGGGGTGTGCGCTGGTGGAGTTGGTGTGTGTGTCATGGTCGATGTGGTGTTCTTCTATCGTGGCTCTAAGAGAGTCCAGCTCCTCTCCCACACTCCTGCTGTCCTCAAAAGCGACCGGCTTCTTAGTCTCCTCTGTTTTGAGAAAGAAAAGTGATGGGCGTTAAAGGTATGTCGAGAGAAATAGACGTTTGCAACTCATTCATAACAAAAAACCTGACGCTTTGCCTATATGGCTTTTAATAAACTTTGTGTACAGCAAATGAGAGATACAGAGAAGTTGAGTGAGGCATTCACACATATGGAGCCATGCCAGAATTGAACTATAAATCAGTTTATTCTGTTTATTGGAATTTTGCATTTTACAAATTACAGAATCAACATATGAAATAATTCCAGTATAATCCCCCTCCCTCCCCCACTCCCCAACATATCACCCACCCCCCAGCATCCTCCCAAGATGACCAAAACAGTGACATCAAGCACAAATACATACATAACAGTTACACTCATCTTTATCTTCATAAAATAACTCTTAGTTAAACTACTTCAGTACTGCCCCAAACCAAGAAAGAATTAGGTTATGAACTCTCCCAGTCTGTTATTTGGGTTGGGTTGTCATAGTAGGTTAGAAAAGGCCTCCAGACTCTTCAATGTAAATTAGATTTTTTCAAGCTTCAAGTAAAACATAATCTCCCTAAGCCATCGTGTATGAGATGGTGCCCACCACTTTATGTTATAAGGGCATTTCTTGAGAGAGCATGGTATATCTACAGTTAAGGCCGAGGGTTTTAGCTTAGCTGCATTCCAATGACATAACAGGAGCACACTGGACTTTGGAGAAAACCCGCCATAAATAATTGTGTCATTCCAACGCTCGGGAAAACAGTTGTACCAACTGACACGGGGTCACTGGCGAGCTTTGAGGCTAAGAGTTTTCAGGTCAGGCAAGCTGCACTCACCTATGGCCGAGTGCAACCCACACAAACAGGGAAAATCCTATGACGACTTTTTTACAGACTGTGCCCCCGAGCCACAGAGGGACTGGCCCCAGTATGCACTCCACATGGGGATATAAAATTCCTCAACCTATCCCGCCACTGTTAACCCCTGCCACTATATTATGTGAAATTAAAGAGAAAATCATGTGGAAATGCAACAAATCAAACATTCATAACTCCATTCTGATACGATTCTATTTATAGGTCAAGGGTGAATGCCTTTAACAGCAGACTGAGGTACAAAAAAAAAGAAAAGGAAAAACAGCCATATACTATGCATGGTCAACTGGCATCCATTTCAACCTTTTTCTCTCTTTCAGATGGACCTCAGCTGAACCGCACGTGTCGAGCAAAGCCGACTGGGCTATGAGTGATGGATTCCTTCACCATGACAGAGTGAAGTTAAGAGAGAGAGAGAGAGAGAGAGAGAGAGAGAGAGAGAGATCGAAGGAAAGCTAGAGGGGCTTTTTTCATTGGAGGAAAGGAAGAAAAGAAAAGTGCCCCAAGGAGAACCTGCAAAGGTTAAGGGAGAGGAGGACTTAATCACACGTGCTGCTTATACTGTCTGTGAGCGGGGATGTTTCCTGAGACTGTAGCCTGGTAAAGAGCCACAGGTCTGGGAGGGGAGGGAGCCTTCCACTTTCCACTCAGGCAAGCTACAAGCCGCCCGATAAGAAGGTCATATTATTTAGGAGACACTACAGCTGCAGAGTATTTCTATTCCTGCACAGCAAACCACCCCCATACTTTAAACTAACTAATGGATGCTATCAATCTCTGTCAAGAAAAAAAAACTTCATCAACATTATCATTCAAGCCAATAACAAACACGTCATCAAAAACCTTTCCAGCGCATAGTCTGAAATACTGAGATGTTTCAGCCAAGATCAATAATATATTAGCATGGGATGGATTTCCAGAGTTATTTTGTGTTGAAAAGGCCCATTTGAGAACATAAGCATAAGCATGCAGGCCATCGTGCTCTCCAGGTCTGCGCTGATGTACAGCCACATGTGATGATACGCTGGAAAGAGCGCTTGCAATATTTTCTGCTGTCTCACAGCTGGGGGAAGATGGATTTCACCAGCCACCAGACAATGCACCCAATCAGTGTAGAAGGAAAGAAAGGTAAATCATGCAAAAACACAGACACAAGCAGCTGGCGAAGGAACAATCAGCAATTTCTTTGACCATTTCTTATTCCATCATAACTAAAACACAAATGTATTTTACTCCAGTGTTTGCAAACACTAAAATCAAAAAAGTTTTACTATATGAAAATACATTTAGAGCTCATGCATAGCTGTCACATACTGTCAGTTCTTGTATAAAAACGTTAGACAATAAATTTCAGAGTGAAACAATATCTTGTAACTCAACAGTCATTAGGGTAACTTTCTGCAATATTTTTGAAGTGCGCCCATCTTTTAGAAAGGAAAACCGTGCAGACAAAACAACTAATGATTTAGAGGCATGAACCATATAAAACAAACATAAAAGGGCTTTCAATAAACATGAAATGATTTTCAGTGGTTACGAGCCAAGCATACTTTAGAGTTCGTCATCCTAAACAACCTCCTCTTTTCACCTTTGGATAACCCGATTGTAGTGAAGTGTCCCATTGTCTTCTGAACACTCAGTCTTTCCACAGAGTCGGACAGAGAGAGATTGTGTGTAACTGTTAGGTCAGAGAAAAACAGGAAAGCAAAAAAGGAAAACTCGAAAAGCGCTTCGAGATTATTCAAGCGATGCCCCCAGCGGGCACACGAGGCGGAGCGTGACTCGCTGGCACAACGGCACACAGCTCCTGCCGCCGTGAGGCCCAGCCCCGTGCCAGCGCCAGCATCCAAGTCAGCGCCAAGCCTGTCTGTGCCCATGCACACAGCCCGGGCAGCTGGGCCAGAACTGAGCCTTGTATTTTCCAGGAAAAACCTCTTTGGGGCCAAACTTTACTCTAAACCCCTGAAACAGACTCATCACTGCAGACAGTCTGACATCAAAGGGATTATCAAAGCATAGAAAAGACTCTGGTGCATCTACAGTACTTAGTGTTAAGTCTCAGAGAGAGGGTGCGAGTTGAAAAAAGAGGAGAGGAGGTGGAAATATGGCCACTGTAATAATAGCCTTTAAATCAGCTCAGATTAGCCACACACAACCTTTCCCAAATCGCCTTAGGTTCAAATCCCCCTCTCACTGGGTAGTGAGCTGCTACTTACACCATGAGAAGACAGGGGTGACTGCCCTGACCCGCCAGACACACAGAGACATGACATCACCCACTGGGCACTGGGCACCAAGTCAACATCACTAGCATCTACATCTCTGGGTTTTACATTTTAGAATTTCTTGCCAAGATACTCAAAACATCAAAATGCAATCCATTTAATTATTCTTTAAACTAGCAAAAATTTCATGAGCATGAGCCTGTAAAACTCTGCTCCAAGTCAGCAGTTCAGTGTAACAGAGTACAATAAAGTAATCCCTGTATGGCGGTTAAGCATCTATAAATGTTGCAATTTGGTTGGCACCAGTTTGCACGTAGACCCTAACCACACTCACTTTTCTGGTCCAACGCCTACCAGACTTGTAAACTTGTGAAAGTATTTTACCATAACACCATTAAATGATTTAAAATAAAAAAACATTGTAAATAATGTTTATGTCTCCACTCAATAGTGTGTTTTACTGCACACCAAGCACTCCAGAAACACAGTTTCATACAAGGTCTTTGAAGATTCCCAGAAAACATTTCAGTTGGGGTTGAATGCATTCATATGTTTGCACTCAATCACAAACACAAAGCTATGGAAAACATTTCTGTGCTTGGTTATCATCCTCTTAAGCTTTTTGTTTGAGTCCATGCATGTACACGAGACTCTCCCAAATGATCTCATTGAGATTTCCATCTAGATTAAAGAGTTTGCTCTCTGACCCTCCATCAGCTCTCTGTCAAAAGTATCAATGCCATGAGCCCAACAATGGGGAACACACATTTCATTGTTGAGCTAATTAACATTCTTTTACAATCGCCCGCTGAGAGTTGAAGCACTCTATCCCCTGGGTGCCAATTAAATAGACAGTGTACTTTACATTAAGTATAGGTAATGCCTCGGTCCTATACAAGGTCAGAGACTGCTTACCGCAGTTTAGCAGACAGTACAACATTAAGCAGGAAAAAAATGTTGAAACTCCTCCAGACAGAAGCACAATTAAGTGCAATTCTGTGGCTAGACAGGGAGCAGTGAAGGCAGCTAATTGTTGCTGCTGGAGAAGGCTTTTAAATGTGAAGTGGCATGACTTTTGACCCCATTGGAAGAAGGTGGGCTTTGTACACATACAGTACTCTCAGAGCTCTCTTGTTATTTTGAGTCCAGAGACTTGCTGAAGGCAGCATGGTGGGTCAGTTGGAGAATGTGTTTGACTACCAAGCCTCTTCAGAGGAGACAGAACAGTACTTATGGCTCTGGATTCCTAATTGATGGACAGGGGCCCAGAGTTTTGTTTTTGTTGTTTTTTTCAAGTTGGGAGTCTTTTGACAGCCAGTTTTTAAGAATTGCATTCTAATGAGATATTCACTATTTGGAAGAAACGCTTCCAAAACATAGCACATAAAACTAAAACTAATGATTTTTACAGGATAGCAGATGAGGTAAGTCTTTGGCTGACACAATGATAACATTTTTACAGATTGGATGCTTTGTATTTTACATATTGATGAACTTCAGGTGCTGCTTTTTTTCCAGGCAAGTTCTGTATCTCTATTGCGTATGCACTCAACTGTGAGAGAGTGAGTTATGGTCTACAGTGTGCAGTTAAGGTGAGAGGCTGCTGAAAACCACAGTGTCATAAAACCAAGGTACTGAAACAATTAACATAGCATCTGTCTTTGGCTTCTAATGAAGATATGAGGAGGGGAACTTAGTGCATAATTTGCAGTACATATCCCACTGAAGTGTGTGAACACAGATAAAATGGGAAACTATCCACTATAGATCAATACACCCATTCCTTATGATGATGATAAAATGGTGAATGGTGAGTAATGAGCACAAGAGACTGAAAGAAGAGCTTCAGTACATTTATACAGAGTAATCCAATGACATAAACAAAGCGAGCCTACAGTTTTGAATTACGGCTGGCCTCTCAGATGACGGACAGCCAGAGCCACAGGCGATGACACTGATGATTCACCAGCCAGGTCCCAGTGCAGCCGCTGCCAAGGCCACCTCGGTGGGGACCTGTCCCTCACCTGTCACCACCTCTCACCTCTGACTGTCACCCATGCCACCATATAGTCACTGTCACTCAAGCTGCTCTGACCGTTCCAATCAGCCCCCGTCTGTCTAGAATACCCAGACAGTAGACAGTGGCAGAAAATAGCCCCAGCTGGAATTTGTCACGGGAACTCCCGAGACAACACAACGCTTTGGGTTCAACAGGGCTGAGGCTTCGGAGGCAGGCAGACACATGGCAACTATTAGAGTTATAGACTGTCTATAGCTGCCCGGCCCTGCCCGGCCCTGTCCAGGCTATCTGTTATCATTGAATCAGATGACAATGAGCGCAATGAGCTGTATTATTAGCCGCTTGTGTAATTCTGTCATGCAATGTTATGAAGTTTGAGGCAATGAGGGGACAGAGCCTCATGCTCGAAAAAGAAAATCACACATACAGTAAAGCTAATAGACAATTGTTAGGTGAAGACTCGCAATCACAACCATTACATGATGGCAAAATGCAAAAACAAAACTTTCAACTCATTTTACAACATAGAATAACTTTATCAACCTGCCGTTCCTGTCTAAAGCAAACGTTGTTGCCATTCATAAGGAGAATCAAAAGACAGGAATTCACAGTCTGTTGTATGTAGGCCAATGGCAATGCAGTGGGTGAGAAGGCTACTTTAGAGAAGCAGGTGTAAAAGAAGAAAGGCGGGCAGTGGGAGCTCGGGAACAGGCTGGGGCCGCTGCCAAGCTGTGGAGCGAGACCGACAGGCACATGCAGCGCAGGCCAGGACTGCTCACACAGATGAAGAAAGAAGCTCCTTTCCCAATTCCTCTCCACTGCTCGCTCAGCGATTCCCACCACTCAGTGGGACACTTCATCCACTGCTGGGCCAGGGAGATGACATGCACTCAGACACACAGATAACATGGAACTGTGTGTATGCTCAGTGATGGATGCATTGTGCAATCACAAACACGTGCGCATACACACACACACACATACACACAAACAAACCACATTCATGCATGCACACAAAAACCCCAAAACAAACTTTTTTGCCTAGCAACAATAGGTGCTTCCTGGAATGGGGGAGGGTCAGCCTGTCCAGGGGGCAGGAGGGGGCAGAGAGGGCCTAAGCCTTGTGGAGCCAACTGACATTCAGAAGCCCCCACACCAGCCCAAGCCAGACCCTAAAGGTGAGAGAGGTTGTCTGAGTGATCAGCGCCTGTCCATCACACCCTAGCTAGCCACCTTTCCTGACCCCTTTCGAGAGCCAGCGTAAGAGCAAAACAAAGGGCCTAATGCATACATAGTTCCAACCGAGGCCCAGCAAACAAGCCAGCGAGCCCAGTAAACGAGCACCTCTAGGGGGAAAAGCTCAAGGTCACATGCCCCCGTCCAGTGAGTGACTCCAAACAAAGAGGGAAGTGAGGTCACAATCAACAAGTGCTTCCATTCACATACATGAAAGCGCAAAGGGGGAGCGGGCAGCGATTCAAGTCGGCTAGTTCAAACCCCAGGCGGGGGAGGGCATTTTTCCATGTAAATGAACCCATTGACCAAAGACCTGATGCTAGCATTTGGACTAGCATGTATACACAGTGGGCACCGAGGGGGGAATCCTATATAGTGATTGTGTTGGGGGTCAGGGCTAGGGGGCACAAATGCTATGTGTGCCAAGGATTGTCACATCAAAGCTGTGCCAGTCACTTCATTGTCCCAGCTGCCCTGCTTGAGTTTGAAAATATGGGTGAGAAGTCCATGAACCAACATTTGAACATAACCTCCTTTACTTAGTATCTTGGTTTTCCACTAGTAATCTGTGTTGTCAAGCTTTCTATATTCACTTCACTGTTCCTTAGTGAAACAAAATATGACACCCAAAAGCCTCAGACTCTCAGCCAATGTTTGTGAGAGAGATACTCTATAACTCTCCTTCGCTTCGTCTCTTGTTTGTCTTCACATGGACTTCAGAAAGCAAAGGGAAGAGAAACAGAAGAATCTGCCCCTATCCGTAGCCACCCTCATCCTAGTGGCTATCTCCATCGGAGGATGACACAGGGATTCACATGCAAGCCCACAGACAGATATCCCTCAGAATGTTTCATTAAGGATTGTAGCTGTGTTGTGATTTGAGCCCGACAAGCTTGTTCCCGGGGGCTTTTAAAAGCCCGAACCTGGCACAGCAAGACACGCTGTGCCTTTAAAACATTAATCACCCACTCAACAGCTATCCACTCTACAGGTATTCTAAACAGTGGCAAAGCCACCCAGGTTGGCTGGAACAGAGAGAAGACTGGTAGAGTTGCTAGTGTTAAGTCAAGGAGACCTCAGTTCATGGTAAACTGGTTAATCTGTGCTCCTGACACGGCCCTGAGTGTGAATGCTCCAGCAAAACATGAATCTGGTCAATTTTGGTGCAATTTAGATTAATTTGATATACTTGTGATCGTCTAGTTTGCAATGTTGGTCTGTTGTGATATCAGGCCCAGTTGCTCATTGGAAACTTTGCATGAAACATTTTTTGCCAACAGCAGAACATGTTTAAAGTCACATCCATTCAACAATACGTAGAATGATGACATCTTGCTTTATCAACAACAAATGAACACACATGGTAAAGAAAAGCAGCTGAAGACAGGTACATAGCCATGTCACGACTGCTGAAATAACAAAACATTATTTTCCATCAAGGTAACACTTTAAAAGCTCTTATCATTACACTTGTCTTTTTAACACTTCACAGGTAGTGACAGCATATGTACGAAAATGTCAAGTATTTGTGTGTGACAAAGATGACAGCACAATAGTGGAAACAAGGCACCCTTAAACGTCCTCTTTGTTAACTTCATCTATGTGGAAACATAGCCTTCCTTTCCTTTCAACACATTTCACAAAGGCGTGCAGAGAGAGACTATACAAACTTTGGAAACTCTTACTGCCTTAATGGATACAGTAGGCCCAGTTACTGTACTGACGCTGTATGTAGCATACTGAATGCAGTACCATGAGCCGTGATGTCTGATAGTAAACCTTATCTCTCCAGAGGTATCTCTCTGCTGATACACATTGTGTTTGTGTCCTGGAAGTCTGCTTGATAAAACACAGCCTGTTTTATTGTTGTCTTTTTCAAAAATACATTTCCTTGAAGAGCACAGCAAAGACAAGGGGGATGAGGAGCAAGAATTCCAGCAAGTGAAGGAGCCTGGCAAAACAAATGTCTTTTTTAACAGAGGGGAGAGGGTGGCTGGCCAGCAGGCTGGAGCCATTGGAGCAACTGTCTGGCATTTCCATGTGCGTTCTGACCAACTGAGATAGTTGGCAGGTTTTAGACTTACTATCCCTCTAAACCCCCAAACCCCTCCAAAGTCCCAAACCAGCCAACTCCCCTCAGCAATCAAACTCCAGCTACCAACTTTGATTCAAGACAAGACTCCCCTTTCACAGAAAGATAAAGTGGAGAGAGAGAGAGAAAGAGAGAGAGAGAGAGAGAGAGAGAGAGAGAGAGAGAGAGAGAGAGAGAGAGAGAGAGAGAGAGAGAGAGAGAGAGAGAGAGAGGACCATAAGATCACTGACCCTGACAAAGAGTGCTTTTATACCTCCTCAAGAAGAGGGGATAGGAGTTTGGGAAGACGGGAATCTGCCCTCCACTGATACCACAGGTTCTCTACTCTACACGATGTGATAAGATAGATCCAAATCTCAAAGGTGATGTGTCGTTGTTTTTTATAATTGGCTACAAATCAATTGCCTTTTGGTGTTATAATTAAGACTGAACTGAACTGAATCAAACTGTCTAGATGTGATGCAAAAGCATTCTTCTATTATATAAGATTAAGATTATTATATATTAGATTGCACCTCACCACCTCTGAATACATTGCCGCTTAGATATCCAGGTCTTAATTCCTCAACTAACCGGCATTCTCCTAGGTGGTCCTGTGTTTCTCGACACTTTTTGCTCTCAGCAATTAGACTGTGGTTAGGAGCCCCATATTTAGACATTATTTTAGTCTGATGAGGAACAAAAGGAAGACTAAGGAGACAGACATATGGTGTAGAGGAGAGTTAGAGGGGTAAGAACAGGGAAGCAGCAAAGATTGTAAGAGACACAGACAAGGCTACAGTACACAGAGCTATCATCTCTGACTAAGATTTAATCAAATTTCAATCCCCGAAAGCAACAGTCTTGAATCATCACCAAACAGAAGCCAGCCCAAGAGCAGGCAAAATGAGTCAGAATCTAAGACCATGAGTAGCATCGCTAAAACCAAAACCAGAACGACACGCGCCAAGCCAGTGTTTACATGTAACCTGCTAGTAGCAGTGTGTGCTGCACTCCTTCCCATAAAAAGACAGGAGGCCTGTTAGTCTTGGCCCAGTGTGGCCTTCAAAGAACCCATTTATCACCGCATCTGGAAAGGGGCCTATCTGATAAGGCTGAGGAACCGCAGCCTGGGACACCTCATAGTCCTAACCCATCCCAAAAGGCTCTTTTAATCCTCCTGCTCATTGTTTACCTGCTGCCCTTTGATGAAGCCCTGCAGGTGTCTCCTCCGTATACACATCTATCTCCCCACTATCTCCCTGTGCACGCTGAATGGATTTATTCCAAGGAGTTTGGGGTTTGCACTTGAGGTTGTGAGATGAAAACTCACAGATGTATCTCATTTAGGGTTAAGTAGATATTAAAGGATGACTGGATGATAACACTGGATGTTGGTGGGACTTAGTGAGAAGGAAAAAAAAGATGGCTGGCTACACCCTCATCAGAAGTCTTTCACCAAACGCCCGCCCACGGTTCTTAAGGGAGAGCATATTTGAAAGCGGCCCAGAGTGGGGGCTGAGAGACCCTCCAGATTTCTCCCTCTCTGTTTACCACACACAGACTGAGGGAGTGAAAGGGGGAAGCATATTAAGGAGGTATTGGCCTGGCCCATCAGGTCACTCCAACTACTTTAAACCTCTGCCTCACACAATGGCCGCCACCAGGCGACAATGGCCGAGTTCAGACAACAAGCAAATCAAGCGTCCCGCACATAAAAGATTTATTACATCAGGCAACAAAGGCCGCCCACAAAGCTCCCCGCAAGCGGCACTCTAAGGCCTTGCGTCGCGGTGAACTCTGCTCGGTCACCCTGATTTCTCTCGAGGGCCTCTCCACCACCCAAAGGCCTCAACCATAAAAATTCAAATGAAACTGGGGGAACATTCAAGCAGCCTCCCAAGCAGAAAACCTCTCCAGTTCTTTTCTTCCTCGACTGCAAACTAAAAAGTAATTATTTCTTCCCTCTGTGCTCCTGCCACGGCCCTGGGTGTGAACGCTCCAGCAAAACATGAGTGAAAACACCAGGCGGTGCTGGAACGCGTTTTGCTTAATTAAGTCGAGGATTTTTCAATAACACCCCTTAAACGAGGCTGAAATCTTCTCGGTAACCTGCAAGCCAAAGATCGTGACTGAGTATAATTTGCACTTTTAAGGCAGTTTTTACTGCCATGGCTCAGAGAGTGAATGCAGGTCATCAGGAGGTAAGTGTGTATGGGGAGACAGTGTGTAAGTCAGACAGACAGTGGTTGCGGGCAGTGTAGTTAGGCAGTCTGTAGTCTGTTACCTGAGGCAGCACAGGGCTCAGTGTTGGTGTTGCTGCCAGAGCTGTTCCTCTTTCTGTCATGTCTGTAGACAAGATGAGGTTTGTTGTGCTCTTCATCATACTCCTCCCCCGCAGCATTCATCAGAGGCTCCAAGAAGTACTCGCCATGTTGTGTTGTAAACGTTCCAATCTGCAACAGAGAAAAGGTGTTATGAGGGCTTTAGTGTGAAGCATGTACTTGCATGTGTGCATATGTGTGTAGATTTATTGCACAGATTATGGCATAGTTTCATATAAGTAGTTGTTGTCTAACTGCAATCATTCTGCGTTGCCCTTGGGCACTACTGAACACATTATTTCCATGCTTCTGAACAAGTTCTCTTTTTGACAGGTGCACTTGGAAAGAACACGCTGACTCAGAAAGGTCAGAAAATATCGATAAAATGACGCTGTCAATCATCACTGGAAGCGTAACTCCATGGGGATAAAGGACAAAATAGGAAAAGGATAAGACATTCTGTACCTTTTATGAATGATTAGGAAAGCATTTCATATGTTTATGCACAGTCAATTGAAAGGTAGCGGTTGTTCTGAGGACTCTGAATATCCATTTTCCCACACAACCTGACCTAAAGGAGCGACAAAAAGACATCTACTGGGAGGAGTGACATCATCATACATAGACAGAGCTGCTGTCAAAGGAATGCTAATATTGATTTGCCAGCTCAGTCCCTCACAAAGCTGCTTAGCTCACTCAGCCATGAGGCACAATGGTGTTTGTATGGTAATTTCATGCGCACACTTAAACAGGATATTGGACACTGGAATGTTATCTTTTGGGCGGCATTATTCCATAACCATCTCCACAAGTGATGGACGTTTGACAATGGAAAACATACAGATCGGATATGGAAAGATCTCCTCTCCGCCTTTCAAACGGGGCAGGATTAGTAGGCATGCCCCATACATCTCTGAAAACGCTACAGGCTTTGAGTGCTATACGTGTTCAGTGCTGCAGTATAATGACTAGCTTGTAATAACATGAGACAGGGTAGAAACAACCTCACCGCTGGCAATGGGCCCTGAGAGCCTCAACATTGCACACTATGTCCGCTACCTTGAATGCAGCCCCACACTGCTCCCATCTCTTCAGGACTGGCAAGCCAGTGGGGATGAAAGAAACTGCTGCTGCTGCTGTGCTGGCATGGACCAAAGTATTAACAGAATCCAGTTACAATGTGGCATTGTGAGGCATGGCAGCATGTGCTGGGAGTGTTTGTACAAGGCCATCAGCAATTATCTTCTACCCCACAGACAGACAGACAGACAGATGAGCATGAGGTGCAGGGATTGTCCGCCATAGATGACCACGTTAATGACACTCAGGTACTGGACTGTCAGGTCAGAGACTGAGCGCAATGTCACACATGCCTTCTTTGGAGAAACTGAAACAAACTTTAGTGCTCACTAAACAATCTCTCTGGTTTGTCTGCGAGTAGTGCCATTCATTGGAAGTGACTATGCAATGCAGAACAAAGGTAGGTAAAAACTGTCCATTTAATGGAATTCATTCATTCATTCAATTTCTTTGCCCGCTTATTCCTATTCAGGGTCAAGAGGAGTTGGGGCCTATCCCATCATACATTGGGTGGAAGGCAGGCAAGTAAGGCTAACTTTCACCAACATCGGAAGAATCCTTTAATTAAATATGAGAATTTGCCCTGAGTAATAACTGTGGTAATGCTCTAAATAGAATGATTGATTGAAACAATATCACAACTGGTCAATGTTCACCTGTATCTGGTAAATCACTATCTATGGTGAAGCAACTTTAATGTTTATGGTTGAGAGTTCTCATGTGGTGTTCACACAAGGTTGAACAGACAAATGCTCTGTCTAGTCAATGGAGGGGCCAGAGTTTCGGGGTTTCCCAGCATTAGCCCAGCAGCAAATCTGGCAAAAGTTTGGACAGACACAATGGTTGCTGTTCAGCAGTAGGTGCTGAACTGGACCTTACAATTGGGGGACTCTGATTCTAAGGTCAGACTCATGACATGGATGGAAGGACTGTTGGCACACATCTATTGTATCAAAGCCCACAAAGACAGTCTCAAGTCCTGTAGCTGCTGAGTCATCCGATGTGACATACAGTAGCAGTCAATCTCTTAAGTTAAATAGGGCATAAAGGTGTCATGACTCTGATCTTTACACAGATGTACATCACTTGGCACTGGAATGAAGAAATAGCCCTGCTTCTCAGGACATGGTTGACTCTGCATGCACTTCTATTATGTGAGTGGACTGAGAGAGCGAGCTCCTTTGGGAAGCAACATTTCCCACGGTGTGAGTAATCGAGAAGTTCCTCACAACCTTCATTGGCAGTTGTGTCCTCTTCACAGCATTTTCTCCTCTTTTCTGTCTGTCACAGCTCACTTTGAAAAGGCCAAAAGCCCCTCAACCCCACCCCCCCGTTTACCCCCTGGGGACGGCTTTGGGCAACACTGGATGAGGGGGAACCTGCATTTTCTAGAATGACCCTTTTGTTTTAGGGCTTAATCATTCCTTAATGACCTCATCCCAGCAAAATGTGCCTGGCCATTAAGCCCCAGTGATCAGAGACGGACACATTTATGACCCAATAGCCTCTGGTGCTGTCTCCATTGTCCTGTCATTCTCAATGAGTGATGATGCGGATAACCAACAAAGATTGCTTGAAAAAGGATGCAAACATGTTTGGATAAGCGAGTCATACATCAAAGTTGGGAAGAGGGGCAATTAAGGGTTTATTACCCTGATAATTCCAGCATAACTCGCATCTTAAATGGCTATACAAATATGAAAAAAACATAACATATTTCAATTAGTGGACACTCTTATCAAAAGCTCCTTGAGTGTATAGACTGGGAATCGAACACCATTGAACTACATTGCACTATGGTCTTTCGGGCGGTGTGCCAATTTTCAGCAAGAGTACAATCACTTAATGCATTGTGAATGTACCAGTGACGATATACGGCCTAAAACTGCAGCTGATACCTATTCTGTGACATGCTATCCTGGTACTGTACACAGCGCACACATCTAAAATAAGGATTATGTCACTGATAGGGGTTGTTGTGCGACGCACAGAGGGAGACTCCAAGGCTATGGTCCTTCTCTCTCTGTTGTGGCCAGCCAAACACCCCCACTAGAATCCACACCAGAATCCGGCTGGCGCGACTAAGGTCAACCCCCTGCCCCTGTACCAGTAACCTTATCTGACCCATGAAGTCATCCCCTTCAACACTTATCACACTCTTTCACACAGGACTCAGCAAACAAAATTACTTGGGCATCAGGATTTTCCTATGCTGTAATGGGGCTGTAAAGTCATTATCATGCAATAATTCCATTACAGCCCTGTAAGATCCCAATGATAAATAAATGGCAATCAAAAAGCATACATCTGGTATTAATGATACTCTTGTTAAGTATGTCTACAGCAAAGTTACTAATGAGATCACCTGTGGCATTATTGCACTTTATTGCTTTACGAAGGTTTAAAGATTAATTGACTCAAAAGCTTATCTAAAATGGGGTTTGCACTTATCTTGAGGCAATTAGAACTGATGTGAGGAAAAACGGGCTTGATAAAGTACATATTAAATCACTGGATACAAAATCACCGGACAGCGATTTATCCCTTGCAATCATACTGAATTATAATTTGATACTTTATTGATTGATATAGTGCAGGCTCAGCTTCAGAGCAGCACACTGGAGCTGGTAGGGATTCAGTGTCTTGCTCAAAGACACTTCAGCAGGGTGGATGCTTGCTGTCACAGGGGTTTGAACCCCGCTCTCTTACCACTACACCAACCCGCTGCCCAGAATGCCAAGGTGTAGTCCTACACTGTGCAACAGCATCACCCCACAAGCATTGGGATGCAAGGCTGCTCTCCCTCCCAGTAGGCCTATTGGCCAATGACATTTGTCCAGCAACACTTGCTCTTGTTACACTCCTATGCACTTCACTTGTGCTGCGGGTTATGGGGGGATATGCATGGATGGAATCCGTTGAAATGGGAAGAAGCCTGGATGCCAGTCAGCATCGCCTGATAAAAGTATCTAAGTTTAGAGGGGGTGAAAAGTCATACTCACAAGGCCAGTGCACAGACTGAAGACGGCGGTGTATTCGGTCTTGGCGTTGACGTGTCCGCGGAAAAAGCAGTGGTGCATATCGCTGGGGTCTTGGAAGTGGGAGTCCGTGGCGTTGCTGTGCTCCGCTCCCAAGTGTGTCACCGTGTACGAGGGGGCGATGAAGCCGGAGTCTGCGGTCAGATTGAGATGAAAGCGTTCCCCAAAAGCATCAATTCTGTAGTGAGCCCGTAAACCCGACAGGTCATCATTTAAACTTCTTCGTCTCCTTCTATAGTGCAACTTGTGGGGAAATGATTCTCCGAAATCATTTACACGGAGCGGGGTGATGATTTCATATGATGACAGCTGCTTGATGAAGCTTTCTAAACAAAAAAAAAGGGAGAGAAAGTTGTTATAGTCAGGCGTTCAGGGAAAAGGTAGCGGTATCATTATCCATTTGTCATTGTAATAATTTCAAATGCAGCCTAAAGCCTAAAGCACTCTAGGCATCATTCTCAAACACCACAGGTTACCGTTAAAGCAGTTTCAACATTATCACTTAACCGTGTGATATCCTCATAAATCACAACAAAATACTACCTTGTTTCGGATGCAATCGGTGTTCCAAAGAGTCCCGGACAAGTGCTGACAGATGACACATTAGTCCAACCAGCCAGATTGCAAACTGCATGATTTCCTCCGCGAAGAAACCAAGGCTGTCGTCTCCAAGGCAGTACCCTCTCTCTCTCTCTCTCTCCCAAGCGGCTCCCCCTCTCCTTTTCCCGGCTTGTCAGCAACAGGTCGTGGGATCTGCTGAGGCTCTCTGCAGCGCAAATCTTGCAAAGTGCACTGGCCTCATCGCATTGCTAAACATGCATCCACTACCCTCTATAAACACGCACTATTTATGATACATTCCTCCCCTCCAGGAAAAATTGCTGTCTAATGTAAACTGTAGTCTATACAGAAAGGAGGGATCTGTGCCAAGTACGCTTTCCCTTCCATCCATAGAACAGCCCTTGCACCCTAAGCACTCACCAACTGCAGAAGCAACGCCCCTACAGGCTCCGGAGCCAATAGTGAGTGCGCCTCGACCACCACACATTTGGTGGGGCAGGGTTGTGTGCTGCAGTGGGAGGCTAGGTTGATACCATGGAAATAATCTGTGGTATCAATCTGAATTAATCTGTAAAAAAAAATATATATATATATATATAATAAAAAATAAAAGATGACTTCAGGGTTTTAGGTTTGCCATCATATGTGATTAACTTAAATTAGGCCAATGGGAAAATGTGAGTAAGGTTTATACGCAATTAAACCCCTGACGAAACATCAGTCAAATATTGTTATAGGCTAATATTCCCATAGGGACTAGTGTTTCTGTGGCACTCAATACTGAGTTTATAGAGACATTGTACTTTAGGGTATTTTGTATCTCCTATGGTATCACTGTAATATTCCTATAATATTCCTATAGGACTGTGGTGCTCAATAGTGAGTTTATTGCTCCCTCATCAAAATTGTATTTTGTATCTCTTATCACTATACTATTCCTATAATACTGTGTGATACTCCTATGGAGACTTGTTTTGCTGTGATGTGTGTACAGTATCCTTCTAAACTTTATTATATGATTACTATGTTATGTATTTGGAAAAAGAATGCATTATTTCAGTAATTATAATAGGCATTTGGCACTACTTTTTGTTAAGTGATACAATGGGTATTATATCTTTAATAGGCTAATTGATATGTAAGTGCAGTGACCCCTGTGTGGTTGAATTTGCACTTTAACAGTAAATGAACCTAAACTGTATCTTGTGGTTCAACTCATCATTTTATTGCTGTTAGTGTAAGAGAAGAAACACAACATTATAGTTCTTTATCATAAGGTTAAGTATATTACATTATACATTTGGCAACTATAGTATGTAGACCTAATTATAGCTCGTGGGAGAATATTATCAAAGCACAGATAGAAAAAAAAAGGTTAGTAGTGAGCATAGACTGTGGTAGTGAGCCATTATTCACTGGGGCCTAATGGAGGAAGTGGACTTCCTTGGCCATGATGTGGTCAGCTTCTCGTTAATCATTTGGGCACGTAAAGTCTAACACACACTTGATGGACGTGTGAAAGGACTCTTGTTTTTCATCTCCTTTGGCCACTAATGTCACAGTATTGTGCGTGATTAGATTCGGTGGGCTCACCGGAAACGCTTTTGGATCCTGTAAGCTCTTCTTCTTTGACTTCACACAAAACATCTAGACTCTCCAAGTCATGGCTATTATTCATTTTAAAAACACACTCTGAAGTTGGTGGCTTTCACACACTAAAGGGAACATTCAAAGGGAAAATAACAAGAGTTGGATACAATATAGCTAAAACCACAATTTTGGGGTTAGACTGATACATCGGGGCGATATTGGTCATTTATTGAATACCAGATATCGGTCATGTCATCAACTGATGATATGAAGGAGGTTCTTTCCTGACCACAGTTACATATAACAAACCTGCAATGAAATTATTTCCTTTGCACATTTTATTTATTCATTTAATTGTTCAATAATATATATTCTACCCCAGAATATCCTCTACCATTAATTAGGTGGGGTAGATCCCGTTGCCTTAAAGAGCTGCTAACAAACTTAAAGAATGTCATTACCTACTGTATGGCTTTCAATGGAGAGTTTTTGTGTCCCATAATCTAGATGCTGAGGCTTTCCAACCCTGCCAAGAATTAATATTCTCAGGGAAACAATGAATAGCCTACTTGCAATTTTTTGGCGTGGGAATTGTCAAATTTACATATATTGAATGTAGAAAAAAAAACACTCCCTGTATTACTTTAATATGATTCAATAAGTCATAAGTGAACAGTGTGAAGCACACCTGGAGACATAGTGGACTCGCTATTAAAACAAGATTCATTTACAATCCATTTTCTCAGTGTATTCCTACATGTGAAGAATAATTGATGGAGTCAATTCAAATGAGCTGTGGGCTCGGTGTCCACGTCAAGCTGCCTAAGCCGCGTCTGAATCTGAGAGCTCCTGAGATGAAGTTATTGTTGTGTTGAGCGAAATCTCTTTACTGTAACTCCTCTGGTGCCTCCCCGATGTGTTATTCATTCATTCTCCAAGCCTCCTGTGAAGCTATTTATTCCACTAAACCACTGTCAGCGTTCTTTCATGATCAAGACCCAAGTGAGAATGTGCAGAAAGAATTGAATTTGACAAAAAGAAACCAGTTGTGGTCCAATATATTCACTGCGACCTGTGATCTGAAGCCAGTTCTTCATTGTCAATTCACTATACAACTCAACTCAAAAGTATAGTCAGGGATGTAGTGGAGGGTAAACCCACCTGAACAGTTTAGTCATCTTTTTACTTGACAAATGAGGTTTACCCCCTTTTTAGTCTTTATGACAAAAAGGCATATTACTGACATGGATGCAAGAGAATAGAAAACAAAATCATAAATTAATACCATTCTGAAAATAGAGTCGTTTTATTATATTACATAGATGGTTCATGGTTGGCGGCCTTAAGGCAGTTCATACAGTTCACTCACTTTTGATTTTACCACTACATCTTACAGTATAATGTGTGTGCAATTTGTGAGAGTATAATCCAAGGATTTTTTTTTTCTATTGTCCACAGTTATTTCCACAATGTTATGCCCTACTACACAAAGGCCAATATTTTCCAGAGTTCATATCCTTCTAAAGAAGTCCTGTTCTGGGAGGGGTTCCCATATACTGGCCACAAAGTAAAAAAAAAAAAAAAGCCATATCTTCAAAAACTGATCTCAAAAATATGTTTTTTCCATCCTATTTATGGTAGGGGTGAGGCATAAGGTCAACAATGAGGTTAGAGTTAGCTTTTTTAAGTGAAAATAATGACAATTTCTAGACTTGCAGGTGGGCCGGAAAGTAACAACCACTGCAGGGGAGTTAGCGATGGGATCGTGTGCATGCCAAACAGGTGCCAATGCCCCTTCAGCTATCACTTTAACTTCACCCACCCATCCACTAACTAGCTTTTATCACCTACGGCACATTATTATGCTTTAAAATGAGCCAAATGAATGCACCGGACAGCTTATTTGGGGTTAGCGTAGCTACCCACAAACTCATTAATTCTCCACAGATGCTATGGTTAATGAATGAAACATCCCTCAGTATTTAACTTGTTTCCCTACCAGATGTGCAGAGTCAGGTCTCTGCACATAATGCTTCAGTAACTTCATGTGCCTAACGGTTTTCCCTTTGGCCTCCATATTTTGTGGAATCCTAGAATTTGGAGTGTGCTCGGATTGTAAAAGTCTCAATTTGCCTACACACATTTGTTCATCTGGACTTGACAGTAATGGTTGTAAGGGCACAAACACTCATCTGTCACCACAGAGCCAACGATGCCGTCTATTTCTTGTCTGTCTGAAACAAAATGCAGCAGGAAGTTATGCCCTCGGTCGCCCCTAATTGTCCACATATTGAGGTCATTGCTCCACAGATCAAATGACAATGACATTAACCAAGTGTCGTTTAGGGGCCTATGGGTTCCACATGTTAACCAGCTCATTGTCTCACATCTGCAGTGATATATTCTTGACTTCTTTGCTCGGCCCTTTGCCAGGATTGACCCTGTGGGGTCAGGGGAAAGGGGAGGTACAGGGGAATTGGGTGGAATGAAGACTGATGGCTGAGGGTGAATTTTGAGCCATGTGATGTAATATTGTCCGGAAAAGATCAGGCTCTTACTCTTCGCCGGTATTAAATCTAAGTAATTAATAGTGGAAAAGTTGAGAAAATAGGATTTATTTCTCCCTGACTCACATTTCATTGTCTGAGCATTGTGGCTTGACAGTTGCACTCTTGACTCTTATGGTTGTAATGTTGTCAATTATGGAGCTGAAGTGTATTCTAATGCTGCACATCGTTGTAAGTCACTCTGGATAAGAGTCTAAGCTACATGACTAAAATGTAAATGTAAGTTTATTTTGTCTCCATGCAGACATTGATTATAGATTGAGCTGTACGCTAATAGCAGTAGTATGAAAAAGGATTTCCAGCCGTGTCCATATGTGAATGATGTGGCATAGGGATTGTCTCCTTAGGCAGCAGTCCATTGTGGTTTACCACAAGACATCAATAGAAATCATGAGCATGAGCTTCTGATTTGATGGACTGTGATGCTGACCACAACAGATTTAACAAATGTTTTTTTCTTTTTAATTTAATTCAGATATAAAATTAAATCGTACCACGATCCTCTCATGCATAATATCTATTTCAAAACATACCATGTACCTTGTTTTGTTGGTTTCTTTTGCAGCTTTTTTCCTTTTTAACTTGTTGAGAAGTTTCTCTCATCCTTTGGTAAGTTAAACAAATGTATAGCTTTTGTTTTCTCCATTTCCCTTGTAGCTTTTCTCTTTTGATCTTTCTCACCTTGGTTGATCATTTACTCCACTCAATATTGTGTTTTGACCCTGATTTATGACATGATAGCAGTGCCATGCTTTTTTCATTTTTTTTTTATTTCATTTTCACTTCAAATCATGTGATTTTGGCATCATAACTCAGAGAGATGGATTCAAGGAGAAAATACAACTTGTGTGTTGACTTGACAGGGCATTAAAAAGGCGGGATTAGTATTACAATTCAAAAGGGGATTCTTGCTATTCCACTTTGGCCCACATGAACACAGTTCAAACAAAAAATAATCATGTTGTTAAGGTATCATATAACATCGAATCAACACAACAAGAATCAATACCAGATATTCTTGCCAGATATGATTTGGAGCGCTCCAAAAGCCGATGCACAAAGCACCACTCAGTCATTCCTACTGTACTCTGTAACTAAAGGCAGCAGTGGGAGCTCTTCCACTGGCATGTCAGGTGATTTATCATCCAAGGGTTCGACTCCCCCCTCCAGCCTCCTCCAAGCTTGAGCAAAGCCCGGCCTTGAGAGCTCAAACAGCTCCAGAGCTACTCTCCCTCTCATGGTTCAGTGGGTTTGAACTCCCCAGTCATAACAGTGATCTATACCTCCTGATATACATCAGGGCCTAACCCTCACCGGCCACTCCTTGCAGTGTTGCAACCTCTGCTTTCTTTGACCCGTGTTTGCACGTGTAAGAGGTCTCCTTTACAGAGAATGTAACTCGATCACAGAGAATGTTTCCTCACAGAGCGTGTAACCAACAACTGCGATACATTACAGCATATTACTGCAGTTGTGTTTGACATTAAGTTCATTGTGACAATCCACAGAGCACAGTGAAATACTTTGTACCACTGCAAAAAAATGACAAGCTGTCCAGTGATTTTATCTTGTTTCCAGACCTATCAAGCTTATTTCATGATAGTTTTAGTCATATTATCTCACTGCACTGGCAGATAATCTTGCTGGCTTCAATAAATTTCACTTGTTACATGCCAAGATGACTTCTTTCAAGAAATCAACATAAAACAATGAAGAAAATCTTGAAACAAGAAACATTCTCCAAGACAATTTCACTTGTACCAAGTAAATGTCCTGAAACGAGTTACATTATCCTGAAAAAAGTCAAATTTGTTGAAACCATATAAGCATAAGTCTGGTTACAAGATAAAATAACTTCACAAGTTTGTCAGTTTTTGCACTGAGCATATAGCATGCAATGTGTTGCAACATCAAGGTGGAGACTTGAACATTGAATTCCTCATTCTTCATTAATCTGCCCAGTGTTTAATATGCATGGTACCATGAGTTTGAATCATCTGAAGATAAATGAAAAGGGCAGTGGGGTGTGGATGGAGGGTTACTGTGTCACTGAGGGAGTTACCACAACATAGTGGCCCCACCTCCCCTCCTATACCTCGCCTCTCGCCCCCCCCACCCCCCTCCTCTGACCGTTCAGGTGGTTCTCATGGTGCAGTGATCAAGGAGCTCGGCCACCTGAGACCTGTGTTGGCTTGCACTGCAGATTAAACCCCCCCCTCCCCTTAAAGAAGCTTCCGTCCCCCGTTGCTGCAACGAAGCTTCATAAGCCGTTGAATTCCTAGTGCCCTTTAAACACAGTGGTCTGTCAACCTCTTTCCTGCTCCCATTGAGTGAGGCATTGTCTGTCTTAGCCCTGGAGACAGCTTTAAAACACTGTCAAAGCAACGCTCTCTCACCACTCTCTTTAAGCATTGTCCCGTCGATGACTCATCATATTATGGCAAAATAACAAAAAGATTGACAGAAAACAAAAAGATTCCCATCCGCTTAAAGGAACCAAACAATAAGGCTTTTCATTGTACATTATCGTGATTGTAGTGAAAACAGTTGTGTTCTCGCATAAATAAATGGTGTGTCCTTGCTGCTTTCACAAATTATAAATCTCGTATTTTGACATCCGCTTTGCCTGACACGGCCAGTGTTTACACTTGAGTATGTGTTGAATGATCCACAGAGAAGACAAAGAAAGACTCTTGATCATCATTGTGTTGCTGAAGTCATTACATCACAAACAAAAACTAGGTGAGTAGCCCATCAAGGTAATCTTGTACAAAAGGCGATCATCTTTCAGTACATATCAGTTCAGATTTTTTCAGTGAAGCATTTGATGTGGAGCCTTTTGTGAACTGCAAGGAATATAAACACAGAATGCAAAGGCAGTCAATGAATTCTAAATCTTTATTTTTTAGATATAGTGTGCTACAGCAACACCAAGGAGCAACATCTATCGTTTGAAAAGAATGGCTCTTAAAGACATGGAGGTGTTACACTGCCCTCTTTTCCCCTCTCCTCTGTCTTTTCTTAATCCCAGGCCAGGTTTGGTCCATATGTGAGCTCTATCAGTCAATAAGAGGTTTAACCTGGAAAGCAACAACCTCATTAAATGAAGCCTGTCTTCTGTAAATACGCACTGTTACAAACTCCCCCGTCTCCAGGCTGCGATTTCTCCACTGATCCCCTCTAGGGCCAAACACTTACTTGGCTCTGTTTTCCATACCAGGAACTGTATACATTTCCGCCGCTAATGGGGACCATAGGGAGACAGAGGTGAGAGGAAAGGTGAGACTGGGTATGTGGGGTGTGTGTGTGTTTGGACTGGTGGGAGGGATTGGAGGAGGAAAGGCCTGGCTGTCGGTGGAGCGCTCTGTCAAAAATACCATGTCTGATGCATTACATGAATGTATTTATTACTCTGAGATGGGAGACAAATTAGACTCCCAGCACAGTCAAGTGAAGTGAGATCATGTTTAATGATGAAATTTGCTTTAAAAAGATCTGACACTAAGAGGGGGGTTATAAACCTTAATAAGCAATATGACTCGTAAACGTTACATAGACCGGACGATGATCTAAACAGAAGTTATGCGCGTGCTTCATTGCCCAGGATGTACCCACTATGACTCTACCCACAACGTGACGCCTGCCATATAAGTCATGTGAATGTCTCTGAGTGATCAGGTTTCATTGAGAAACGTATTCCCTTCTGCAGCTGTCTGATTTGCAGGCAATCATGTTTCCATCTCTCCTATGATAAAGATGAGAGAGGGTGTGTGCTGTTAAAACAGGTATAGGGTCTTTTCTGACCACTTTCTCACATTTCTTACCACCAAGCATTGAACGCATATTTGCCTTAAAATCCCTTTCTACAAACCCTGCCTTTGTCTTCTCCAAAATATGTTGCGTTTTTGGACACACACTTGGTATCCCACTTGATACAGTGGCTGGAGGCAGGTTTACATGGCAGCGTTTCAGTTTGCATAACTTTATTTGGGCCTTGATGTGATGCCAGCTTACAAGAGACAATTTGACATCAAATGCTGTGACTTATGACAGAAATGAATCTGTCATCTGATACGTCTCAATGCCATGATTGAGCACCGCACTCCAGGTCACCAAACACTCATCATGTTTTACTCAAAGTCTGACCAAAAGGCAAACTGCTGACCGTTTCACTTTGCAGGGTTTGCATTTTCTCGCGTCACATACTGGGCTAATCCGGTAGTGATAAGTGGCAAAAGCTGTGCCAGGGACAGCTGCCTAGTATTTGGGTTATTAACAGCTGTGAACTTTAAGCTTGCAGTGACTCATGAGATTTGATGACAGTCCAATAGGGGGTCCTTGGATCTTTCTTTCGGTCCACTTATAGTATGCACAACATCCTGGAAATGGAGACTTGTATGTGAGGTCATGGGTAAAGATGACCCCGGTATGAGCTCTGTTCCTCTGTTCTCTTTGTGAATTTTGTTGCTGACAGATGAAAATCTCCAAAAAGTAAGCTTTCCAGGAACTAATAAAAACTATTATCCCATTGATGCCCATGTATTTTTTAAACTATAAAATAGGGTTTGGATCCTGTGGTCATGGAACCTATTAAGCACATAAATGCATAAAAGACCATGTAAAGTTTCAGTTCAAAAGTGAAAAAAAAAAGAAAAAAGATAAACACCAAAATTGGAACTTTCACATGGAAACAGCTAACAGATGTGATAGATATAGATGTGTCTATCATGGTCCTACATCTGGTGATGGGGAATTAATTAGATTAAGCTTTCCATGTCTCTATCTTCTGCAGTATACTTCATTGAAATGCCTCACTATCTCTCAGCTGTAGCTTCCTCAACTCTCATACGCGTCTCACAAACTATCATTTCTCATGTGGACACTCAATCACGTCCTCACTATGAGGTCTCTCCTCTTTCTCCCTCTCTCTTTCTCTCTCTCTCAGACACACACACACACACACACACACACACACACACGCACACACACACATATACAAACATACACAGACATGCTAGCCAACTTCTCAATTCAATCAGTCTCAGTAGGTCAGGGTCAACAGGTGATGTTTAGATATCCCAGAGCTCAGGGGGAAATTAGTTTACTCTATGCGCTTCCAACTTGATGGCTTCGAGCCTAGAGATGACATCCATTCTCTTTACATACACAAAAGCTCATGCACAAAAACAAGCCTGTATGCGCACCCACACATGCATCCTTACATTTCCTGTTCCCCTGCCTATTAGCTGTCCTTTGAGGATTGGCATCCACTAGGGCAAGGGTCAGTTTTCACACCAGAACCAAACCAAACCAAAGTTACCATATACCCGCGCACATTTGAACACACAACATGCACACAAGTGAACTTTGCATCTACCCATAAGTGCTCAGACCCATGATATACATTCATATTTTACAAGTGATTTCCATGTTTTGGAGAAGAAGAATAATAATAAGAAGAATTACTGGATCATGTAATAAATCCCCAAAGGCCACAGGCGGGACAACTGCTGCACTATTTGTGAACCGAAACAAAAATAACAGTGAGGTCACATGGGGTGGAAATAGATAATACTGCTGCCCAATGGCAGTTTGGCATAAGGGGGTCTCTACTTCCATCAAGGATCCCCATAGAAGACAAGCTTAGCCTGGGGGAATGTCCTTGAGTGCTCTCCAAGTAAATTGAGCTCCCTGCTCCGCTGCTAAATAGATACACACGACATGCACACACCATTCGGGTACGTCTAAACAGCTAGTGTTGCTGCAAGTATCTCTGTATGGCTGTTAGCATTGCAAAACATATTAATTCTCACCCTTTTACATTCTGTTGACAGCAGCGACAGCCAAATATGTAAGCCAGATGATATCATGAGAGGCTAGGAAATACAAAATAAATGTTTAGATTTGCCTCACAGACAATCTGAAAATGCATGGCTTGGATGGGAATTTATGGACATGGACGACTGTCTACCTGCACGAGAAGAAAGATAAATAACGTTACATGCTCCCACCATGAAAGGGTTGGATGAAGAAGACACTGTAAAGAGTGGTGGAAAGTAAGAGTGAGGTGGTTGGGTGTGGTGGATGGGCGTATAACTGACAACCTGGGTTCAATTCCTAGCTGGGAGATTTATAACTTGAGTGAAGTTTTCATTTTTAACAAAAGTTGTATCTTATTTAACCCCTTGCACCCTGACTTTCCCCTTAAATGGCTTCAAAGTTAGAAAATACTTTTTTTTCCATAGTGTAAGGCAATGTCACATCCATATTCTGTATCTGCTCATTCCAACACTTTGTTGAAGCTCTAGCTGCATATATTGAGTGAAATATTCAAATACAAGACTTTTTATGGTTGCATCATTACATGAAATGGAAAAAATCTAGATGTTTGTGCATCATTTTATACACGTTTCCCTGTAATTCAGCATGACATGTTTGGTAACTTTGGAAACCTTGGGATCTTGGCTAGAATTAAAATAAAGTTCTGTGGGTTTGAGCAAAGCTTGAGTGTGCAACATGCATTTGTAATGATGGTCCCGCCAGTGGAATCGGTGGGGTTTTAACAGTTAACTATGACCAAAGCCTTTCCCCAGCCTTAACCAAGTTGTTTAAGTTGCCTAAACCTAACTGTAACATTATCTCAAACGTTAAATAGTTATTTTAGTTGTCTAACCTTAACCCTAACCTTAACCCTGTAACATTAAAGGAATAAGTCACCCAAAAATTCAAATTCAGTGATTATCTACTCACCCCCATGCCAGAAAAACGGACATCTTAGTCCATAAAACAGTCTCCGAGATCCCTGGAAGAAGTAACGTTACAAATGCAGCTTTCTCCAAAACAACTGCAGTTGCCTAGACCTGTCTTCAGACATCATTCAAGCTTCAAACTTCAAAACAATAACAGAAAATAACCATAAAATGGCTCCATGCAGCTCTCCCAAGATAATCCAAGTCTCTAGAAGCCAGCAGATCCCAAACTGACTTGAAAAGACCATTTACACCATTACTTAGCTAGCCGTATTTTGAAATAACAGCTAGAGTGGCGATCGATTTCAGCTATAAATAACGGCTTAAATGTTGAGATCTGCTGGCTTCAAGAGACTTGGATTATCTTGGGAGAGCTGGAGCCATTTTATGGTTATTTTCTGTTATTTTCTGAAGTCTGAAGCATGGTCTTCCAGGGTTCTCAGGGACTGTTTTAATGGATTAAGAAACTTTACCCGATTTTCTACTGGCATGGGGGTGACTAGATAATGACTGAATTTTCATTTTTGGGTGAACTATTCCTTTAACCTTAACCTTAACCAACCTTTCGGTGAAAATCCCATGTCCAATTTGTGTTATTGTCACAGAATCCAATTTGTGGTGGAGGCCTAATCTTCACATCATTTGTGTCCACAGCACATAATCTGCATTTCAGACTTAATGCTCATTTCACAAAATGTTATGAGATAATGGGTTTTTTTTTGCTTCCAGACATACAGGCCAGGGGATCTATCGCTATAGCCTTGGAACAGTTCTGTGTGAATGTGTATGAACAAGGTTCTTCCAAAGCTAGACACCAGAGAACCAAAGGATCTAATCTATGGTGACATAAAACGCAAAGCTGCATTCTAGACATGTGATTGAGCTTGTATGTCAAAATGAGAATAATTTCTTAGTATTGCTATGAATACTGAGACAGAAAATCTTAAAGAAAGTCAATACGGTGCTCGCTGACCCTTCTCACCCCACCAACCAAGGAGATTTCAAAGTATACATTTTTCAACTACTTGCCTTAGGAACAGTACATAACCGGTGGCACCTGAACTCTAGCACTACAAGGCCAGTGCAATCATAGGTGCAATCATAGGTAGCACTTTATTGAAGGAGTACAATATGGATCAAAATAGAATAATTTGTAGTTGTTAGATGGTGGTTTGCAACATTTAGCGATGTCACTTTGAAGTATGTTTTTGTATGCATCTGTATTTGAATAAACATCTGATTGTCTTGTTTATATGTGGTTGTCTTGTTGTTTTTAACAAGCAGTAAATTGCAATCAACTCTTTTAACATGCAATAAAGTATTGAATCTTGAGTCACAGACATGTTTTTCACTTTTGCTGTGTGTTTTTTTTCATGTTGCTGCATATCCATATGATATCAAAGAGTAAGGGGCATTGTATAAGAATAAGAGGGTGATGGTTTCATTCTGCTTTGAAAAATCCATGCATAAAACATATGCAGATATAGGTACTTTCCCAAATCTTTGTTATTTCATTCTGGTTTGAGGCTTCACACTTGTGGCCAGTGGCTGGCAAAACTGCCTGTGGTAGAAACATTTTCCATGATAGACAAACAGGCAAACGTCACCACACATTTTTTTTTTATTTTTTTTTTTACCTTTTACACCTCACAACACAGATAGGATTTCATTGTGTCAGCTGCTCCCAAATGAAGTGCTTCTCTGAAGACATAATGCCAAAACCCTATCAAGGTCATTTCTTCATGTTCATAGCGAAATGACTAGATTCTTGGTAGCTGCAGTGTTTCCTGTTAATGACCACTTCCTAATACGCTATTCCAAAATAGCACCATCACTATTCTAAACTCATGTAGTTATAGACACGCAGAACAGACAGTCTGACACAAAGATACCTATGTGCAGATCTGTAAGCACTTGCAATTTGTCTAATATTTTGTGTATTTGTGGCTCTTTATGTGAATTTACTGTAGATTCATTGTAATATCCAACAAAATACAAGTGGTATTTTTCCCCCACCTGTTGCTTTGAACGCAGAGAAGAAATCATCAACCAACAGCAGAAGAACGCCGAAGAAATCATCATTGCAGATCTAATGCGATTGCATGTCCAGTAGGTAAATAGGAATTGACCTCAACAAAAAAAAACATCTGCAACGGGGGATTGAAGGGTGAGTTCACAAGTTGCAAATATTAATATTTACTGTCACAAATGTGTTATGATAACAGTATGTTTTAATAAATACTTTGTTACATTAAAACAAGTTCAGTTAAAAAGTAGAGCTGAACTGGGAAATATTACAAGAGTTTGATTCTGAAATGAAATATCCACGATCTGCAAAAAATGACACCTACTTTTACAAATGATTGTTGGCATGAAAGTAAAACACACTGTGGACTGATATTATTAGGATATTAGTAATTTTTTTAGTCTTTGCTTACAAAATAATCAGATTTTGGTGATAGAATCATTTGCATCTTTGAAATATTGTCTGACTTGAATGTCAAGTAGAGAATAGAGATGGATATATAGTATTTCTTTATTTCTTTCAATGAATACAAGGTAAGATTGGATCAGTTGTCAATATTTAATTTACTTTTACTTATTTTACCCCAGTTCGGCCAAAGCAAGAGGATGCTGACTTTGATCTATTCAATGTTTCTCTGCTTCTTTATGAGGGCCAGCAGCTTCAAGAGTCAATGTGTCACAGGTTTGATGTACTATATTCTACACTGCAGTATAATATGAATGAATATAGCCCAAATTGGATAGATCACTGAAATTGTACAAATTTTGCTTTTTTGGGCAGAAATTACTAACAGCATGGAGTTTTCAATCAACGTTACCCAACACATTACAGTGGAGTCTTGTGAGTGCATCATGATCCCATATGAATTTACCTATCCAACAAAGAAAATCCCCATCCCCTATACAAAGATTTGGTTTAAAGGAGATCCACACAACCATGTAAATAAAAAAGTTGTCCAGGATCTGGAATCTGAGAGGAAAGGTACTTTTAAACTACATGGCCTTCCACAAGGAGAGTATGAGTATGGCTTCAAATTAGAATGGAGATGTAATCAGTCATACATTTTTCCAGAGAGGGTTCGGATCTCAGTATCTGGTGAGTAAACATTTGATAATTATTTGATGGGGATCCATTTTATTGCATGGAAATAAGAATATAACATCTTATGCTGAAAAAAACATGCAATATTTTACACCCAGAACATTATATGAATGTTGAATATGCCTTAAAGTTTGGTTAAGCCCGGTTTGTCACCACATGTGTTGCAACAAGCATGAGCAAATTGAGTGTTTCTTGATCACAGCAGGTGATAATCTTGTTTTGTTTATTTTCAGCATTAACCCAAAGGCCAGTTGTTGTGGTTCCTCCCCTGACGGAAGGAAAAAATGCCACACTGAGTTGCTCTACCAGTATTTTATGCACTGGTACAGCAAGGATCCACTGGAAATGGACAAATGCTGACGGGCGCTCTGAGTCGCTTCCCGGTGATTTTCAGTGGCTTACAGGAAATATTTTACACTTTATTCCCAAAGCACATGACCACAGTGCCATCGTCACATGTGTGGCGGTTTACAATTACAGCGTTGTGGAGACAACTTTTACTCTAACAGTAAAATGTAAGTATACTATTAGTTTCACTGAGTATCGACAATATTATGTCAGCATGGCATAGCCCCAGTTTGAGCAACCCATATCTATACAGTACGGATTTGATACGAGAATGTAAACAGCAATTTCAAAATCTCATTACAAAGTGCAAATAATATGATTTCGATGGAGGGCTTGTGAAATCGTGATGGTCAAGCCATCTCATTTGTGATTACTACAGCAGAATAAAATGTAGCTAATACTGAGATTAGTTTTTCTGCCCTATTGTCATATTTCTATATTGCAATATATTGAATTTCGATACATCGTCCCATCCCTACTATACGGGCTAGCAAGCTGTTTCCTTAACATTAGATGATCTTTTTTTTTTTCTGTTATTTCTTACTTATTTCCCTTTTTCTTTCTTTTTCCTTTACTTTCTGTCTTTCCTATAGCTCAACCTAAATTCCTACACGGCTCCCAGTGTATAGTTGAAGGAGAGCTCCTGACCTGTGTGTGCATCAGTCAGGGGTTTCCCTTGCCGCCGATCATCTGGCCGGTGGCCTCCCTCACAGACTACTCAGTCAGCAGCTCTAGAGGCGTCCGAACAGTGAGCAGCACCATCACCATGTCGACTACTGAGTACCACAACACCAGTGTCAAATGCATCAGCAGCAATGAGTTGGGCCATGCGGAGATTGACCTTCCTCTGCAAAACAACACAGCGTGTAAGTAGTTTGACATAAGTATAATAACTGTGCAGTGCATAGTGCAAAATCATCTCTTATACAGGAAGTTGTCCAGCATTATATTTGTTTTTTCGACTGCTTTGAGACAATTTTCACAATTCTAATTCTTAATGCAAAATTCTATACTCTAAATTTGGTCTCAAAATCCCATTTATACAACGGATAGTTCCAGTCCTTGATTATGATTGGCTGAGCCGCGTTCGAAGCCGTTTTAAAATACTCTATAAACACACACCTGTGACCGCATCACATCAGTATTACTGCGCCAAACAAATTGTTTCAAAATGTCAGATTTTGTTGTTAATTTTGATTTACTGGTATGGTATGGTATGGGTGGACTAAGCCTGAATGAGTGGTTGAAAGAGATGGACAGGATGGAGGAGGAAGATAAAAAAGAAAGGAGACTTGCTGAAATTAATGAGAGAGACATTGAAGAGCTGGAAAAGTCAAGAAACGAAGCCAGGACCATTAAACAGACTATGTGGTCCGTTCGCTATTTTCAGACCTGGTGTGCCGAGAAAGATCTGGCTATTAAATTTAAATCAATCACCAAAATGGAGCATTTTAACAGGTTAACAGCAGGTTTTAGGCACTCTGTTCCGCGTCGTGCCTAACAACGCCCCTTAGCTGTTCTAAAATCACTGTAAACCATGGCCTCTTGGGGCTTACTGCTTCAATAGAATGCAAAATAAAAACAACCTAAAATGTCAAATGAGGTAGAACATCAATCAAAACGTTTTTACTATCATAACACTGGATTTGTTCCTTTGTTCCTTTTTAAATAAAAATTTTCAGTCATTTTGCACTCAACACTCCCTGTGATGCTCTATTCAAATATATATGTGGATACACAGAGTCAGACTTTTGTATTATAATCCTGTATACCAGGACAGACTGTACTGTAAAGTAAGAATGGTGGACAGAGGATTTTGATGTAAAAGGATGTTGACCAGTTGCTGATCATGTAAACACAGATTAGAATTCTGATTGAAAGGGGTTTTTTTATGGAGTCCAAACTCTACTGAATTTCTATAGACTGGTCAGATTGGAGAAAGAAGCTTGAAGCAGCCCTACCCTGGATAACAGCTGGCCTGTCCTTAAGCCTTAACTTGGCCCTCCTGTCCAGCCTGATCATCATTTGCAAAAGGTAAGAGAGCAAAACTCTGAATACAAACAAATAAACAACCAAAATCACACTTAAAATTTTAGTAAAATAAGTTGGTAACCTGAAGTAGGCAAAGGGATATCAATATCTCAAAATTGTGTTGTATCTCAAAATTCATAACATATTAAAGCTTAAATCAGGTTCCCACTATGTTCTTCACCAATATTTTTTCTTTCATAAATTTGTAGGGGGAAAAGCAGACAGAAGAAACCTTGTGAAGAAGAGAACACCTATGTTTCTTTGGACAAGGCAGATGTTGAGCAAGAGTACAGTGCTATTTCTCCACAGCCCAGATGAATGCATGTCATAATGTGGTTCCTCTTTGTAGCTTTTTGTTTTGCTGACAGTTACATTTTTAGATGTGTGTATGTGGGCGTTCGTGCGTGTGGTGAGTTCTTAAGGTGTTTTTAGTCACTTATTTTTTCTGTTTTATTTTGGGATGCTTCTTTAAAGAACATCAAGACTCTCGCGTATGCATATAAAGTGTGCAGTTTTGCCTACTAAGCTTTTATAGACCCGTTATTAATCCAGATGCTGATTTTATTCTTTTAAAAACGTTTTATATATTACTATTTTCCACACATTTTTTTTTTAAAATGTTAAAAGTAAGTGTTATACTCGCATTGCTCTTTCAGATACAATTAAAAGGCAATTTTCAGTTGGCAGTTCAGCATTTTGGACTCTTCTGTACATCAAACTGGACAATAAAAGATTAAAGATATCATGTACTTTTGTTCATTTATGAGTTGTTTCAGTACTTGATACTGAACATGACATTATGATGAGTGAGAAAAGTGTAAGATAAAACAAGATGCTTGTTGCTGAAGTGAGCATGTCAACAAAAATCCTCGGCGTGACGAAATGGACTCAGGTGAGAATGTGATATTTGGGCTCAAAGCTCTCAGTGAAAATGCATTGCCATATTGGATTATAGTGACACACAGCACTCTACAACACCGCCCCGCACCTCAGCCTCACTCTGACTCATGTTGTTGGAGACAGTCAAGCATCTAATGCAAACCACATAAAGGCATACCTCTATGTTAATTTGGCATTGACCAGATATCGGGCAGACAGTCAAGTCACCAGGTGGGTATTAACATTCAGCTCCAGAGAAAAGAATCCCGTGGGGTGCAGAAAGTATCTGGATAAAATTAACACAACAGCTTTCTTTAAGGTAGATCCACTAGAAAACAGCAGTGTTGCTCGCTCCTCAAAAGATTTAATGCATTATTCATTACACATTACTCATTATAATTTTCAAAACTAATATTATTTTACTTATTGCTCCCTGGGGGCAGTAATTTGGAATACACTACTGATTATAATACTTTTCACTTTACACCTCAAATATTGGCACTTCTATCCTCTCTTACCTAATCACACCATGTGTGCAGCACTTTGTAACTGTGTTTTAAAAAGTGCTATATAAATAAACCTTTACTGACTTACTTCATCATAACCCCTGATTGAATGAAACATTGCCGTCCTAATTTCAATATATTCTGTTTTAATAAACATCTAAATGAACTTTGTTCCAAATCAAGAAATGCATCATTTGAAAAAGTGGCACCGACTATGACAAAATAATTGCTCGCATGAAGTGTGCAACCATATTTATCTTTTTAGCTATTTCAACACTTTTGGCTACAATATACATTTTTTTTTCTCAAAATGGATATAGATTTTTGCTTGACCCAGGACCGTTCGAGACCACCAGTGGCTGTACATGAGGCATGGCAGACCAGTTATAGGCTTTAACAGTGTCAGTCTGTCTAAAGCAGAGCTCATCCCTTTACACACCCACAGAGCAGACTGCTATTCTAAGCTTTCACAAAGGAGCCCTCAGCTTTTCGCCTCATTTCATTCCCTTATGGCAGGATTAGGGCCTTGTAGCACAGAGGTGTTGCATCCACACACACACACACACACACACACACACACACACACACATTGTGGTCCATCTCTGCCTCAGCTGACCCTGTCAAAGGAGGGTTTCAGTGTGCCAGGGTGTCCCTTGATGAAGACCTGGGTCTCCCCCCATGAAGCCTGGCAGTTCCCAGAGGGTCCGGGGAACTTTCAGCCAGATAACCTGGCTTCATAGATACTAGCATGTCTAAAATTAGTGTTGTCAGAATGCTCTGCGATAAGACTGCTTGAGATTTCACACTGCACACTGGTAGTCACTTTGTTCAAATCCCACCACTCTGTGAGTGCATGAGAGAGCGAGAGAGATAGAGAGAGAAAGACAGAACAGAAATACAGAGACAAAAAAACAGAGAGAGTATGCCTGCATATTTGTGTGTATAAGTCTGCGCACGTGTATATGTGCGCATATTCACTATATGTCTGTGCCTATGAGTATGTGTGCGTGTGTGTGTGTGTGTGTGTGTGTGTGTAGAAGCAGGGGGTTTTCAACAGAAGTTTGATAGATGGCTTTACCTGTGCTACATTATTGGACAAAATCCAGGCTTCTCTTTTGCCACTACCTGCACCACAGCAAAGCCAATCGATTCTCTACAGCTTTTGAATCAAGATCGCTCACAGGACGTTGGGGTCTTTTGTGCTTTTTGTTTCCTCTCTCCAGTCCCTGGACAGCCTGTGGCCAGGAGGAAATGGGTGCCACACGGCTCGGCTGCCCATTTTTTACCCTATCTTGAGACATGTGTAGACAACCAGTCTCCACGGCCTATTTAATCACGTTATCGTGAGTGTGTGTGTGTGTGTGTCCTGTCTGTGTGCGATACAGATGTATGTGATTTACGTGTGGTGTAACAAAGTCAAATCTGACATTATCATTATTGTTCCAGGCCACTATCTCACAAACACAACTTCAAAAGATCCTGTATCCACAAATCTTATCTTCATTAAATACAATTACGGCGAAGACCTCAAGTCTCCAAGCATGCGTTTGGCGTTGCAATGCTATCAACCACGTAGTAGTCCCGTGATTTGACAGCAGACAGGATTTGGCACAAACCAAATTGATATGAAAATAAAACTAGTGCAAATGTGCGACAGAAAGCAGATGCACAATTTCATAATGAGAACCATTTTCCCTTTTATTGAGCAAAAATTCAAAATCACAAAGCCATCAACACGAACAAATCCAAAGCAGACCCTGGGATTTGAAAGATTGAATATGAAAACATTAGATGATGATAAATTCATCACTCACAATAACAGCCTCCATGGAACACACTGTTCTGTATAGTAGAACTCATGAGCTGTGACCTACGCCAGGTTCATGACATCAGAGACTGGAGACTCCCTGCCTCCCTCCTCCATCCACCCCAACCAAAACAACTCCCAGGCCTGTTTCAAATCCTCAACTGTGTAAATCCTGTGGCATGAGTCCATGAAGCAGTCTCGAGGAGGAGGATGGTGTTTGGGGGGATTAGCCCCAGTCCAGGTGGTCTTCATTTGGCGCCCAACCCCCATCAGGGGGCTGCGAGCTGCCGTAAGAGCCCAGCAAGCGGTCGTCACAACTCCCACACGGTTCTGATCTCCTCTCCGTCCACCGTGGCTCCACTTCCCTATATGTACTACAGCGCTATCCACCTGATGATTGCAGCTCATAAAACCTTGTTGAATCTCTATTAAGGATGATATGGCCTGTGATGGATTGCGGCTCTCATCATGTTGCCTCTTTTGTGCAGCGGCAGTAACATGAAAATTGTTGCAAAATCAGAGAGATTGACATAGAGGAGGCAAAACAGAGGTGGAGATTGTATGATGGCATGCCATGTGAATTAACAGGCTTGTGCTGTAAAGCTTTGCTGCATCTTAATGTATTCAGATAGCCTAAGCATCCTAGGGAACAAGAATGAGAGTTAAAACTGTAGTAGTGAAGTACTAACTAACTAAAGAATATGGGAAAGAGGAAAAGGAAATAGGACAATAACAATATTAAAAAGAAGGCAGAAGAAGGCAGAGAGAAAAAGGAGAAGTAGATGTAAGAGAAGAAGAAAATCACAGCAACCATGAAGTCAGCGAGAACAAGAGTGGTGATAACAATGAACCGGAAACTGAATACATAAAAACTGAACAAACTCCTTCAAAAGTCCCCCACCACTCCACATCCTCCCCAGCCCCTCAGATGGGTGTTTCAGGTTTTGTCCCTCTGCTTGTTAGAGTTTGAAGTTGTGTAAACAGCTCTAAATGGCAGGGAAGCTGTTGAAGATCTGAGAAAGACTCTGATCAAAGGCACCTTTACATGCAGCCGGTGTCAGCGCTGTGTGTGTATTTGTGTGTGTGTGTGTCCCACAATGAGTTGACAGACATAGATCTGTCTGGTGTGGTTCTTCCAGGGGCCCTGTTGCGTTTCCACAGCCTCTGTTTGCACAACACAGGCCGGGGAAAGAGTGCTCACCTGCACCCAGCCTCGCACAGCACCTCACATGGACTCTGTCCAGTGGACTGAGACCACCATAAGAGCTTAAATAAGTGCAGAGAGGCAGAGCAAATGCTGACGTTTGAAAGAAACATTGCAAACAAACCAATAGAGCAGTGAATGTGCGAATTACATGGCTTCAACTGCAGTAACTGGAAAGGTGGCATGCGAGTGACATTCGAATTCTCAGGTAAAAGCTTTGTGAGTTGAAGACACCATTATCCTTGACACCTCTTGAGCAAACAGAGAAAGAGAGAGAGAAAGGAAGAGAAAAGAGAGTGAGAAAGAGAGAAAAGGGAGGGTTGAGTTCACGACAGCTTCCCTGCTCAGCGAGAGCTGCCTCTGAAAATCCCTTCGACAAAAAGAAACGGGGCAAAGTAAATGTCTTTCCAGGAAGTCCAAACTCTGGAACGTTTTTGCCGATTATTGTTCGAAGTGACATTGCATGAGAGCTCTTTTGGCTGGGCTACTTCCATGCAGTCCAATCCCGAGGTACAGGGACCACCCATCAGCCTCCTCTGAAGAAATGCCCATTCAGTCTCGGCGCCTATTCATAGACCTGCCTGTCTCTCTGGGCTGCTCCTGGCCAGGGATTGGGGTGGGTGGGTGGTGGAGGGAGGGAGGAGGCGGGGGTCCTGAAGGCAGAGATTTGGGGAATGAACTCTTGGTTGCTGTTGGCTGCCTCTCGATCAAGCTAGAGCGAGCCAGAGTCAAGGGGGAATCCTGCTGCGGGAGAGCCGAACAATCAACAGTTGAACCCCAGGAGCCCGGCTTGGTGAGAGGAAAGGTTAGGCGGTGGGGTGGGCATATGTCGCGCATGGCGGTGACAGTGACATTGACAGTGATGGGGAGACAATGTGGCGGCAAGCAGCTGTGTGGGAGGTGACAGTGGGGTTGAGGAGAGAGGTTGAGTTTCGGGAGTTTATAGAGTTTTTGGACTGGTGAATACAAGTCGGAGTGAAAGGGGCAGACTTCATTTGTGCAGCTGAGAGTGGGGTGATGGCAGGGTGGGTGTGTAAGGATTCTGTGGCATTTGTCGGGTTCAAGCTGTGTTTTGTGGCGTCATTACGCTTTGGTGTAATGTGTGTGACTGCAGTATTCATGGGGCCAGGCTGTTTGTTGAGGCAAAGTGTGTAATCTGCAATGAATGTGTATTCATTAATTCCTACACACTAATTCATTACTGCTTGAATATTAGTCAATTAGGAGAGAATTGTAATGTCTGACTTTATCACTGTCTCTCATATCAGTGTATGTTTGACTTTGAGCTTCTTGACAGAGCCCTCTTGGCTCCAGCAGATGGGATCGGACCCACCTGAGTCCAGTCTCACGTGTCTGCTTCACATTACTGTTCCCAGCATCTGACAATGTGGCTCACATTATGGGAAGCTGAGCAGTACTGCGGTGAGATCGGAAATTGATTCAGATAGTGTGCATTGAAGGGAATGACCTAATTACTTGGCAATTCATCAGTTGCAGCAACCTCCCCAAGAGCAACTCACAAATAGACCCCCAATTGTTTTATTACATTTTAAGGGGTATCCCCAAAAATTGAATTTCCGTTGACAGATTAGAGGCCTTTGTGAGGTTTCCTTTGCTCCAATACCTGACATGAAGCTGAATGGTCCTGTAGTTTTGTGTTACAGCCCGTCCCAGAGTGCAGTGGGCCAAACTGTCAGTTAGTCCTAATTCATTTTCATGATCGATACTGCACCAGGAAAAGTTCCTGAATTAGGAAAGTAATTTCATTTTAAGGAGACATGGCATTAGTAGAGTATGGACGTGCAACAATGACTGTCCTGTTAGGGGAAAACTTGGAAACGGTCAGTACATATAGCTTGGAACCACTTCAAAATGGGCCATAATTGTGTCTTACAGAAAGATTTTTTTTACCAGTGATTCATTTTCTAATCCCCCTTTTCTATAGACTTCAATGCTGGGGGTAGAGATTCTTCATATCAGCAGTGCTTTGCCTATCTGACCATATGGTGCAATTTAAACATGCAGGTAAAGTTCATGTTTTGAGTATTGCTATTGTAGCTGATCTTGGTTCTTTTCATGTTACGCCCTCAATCAAAGTAGAGAGGGATAAGCTGTATTAGCGTTCTATGGGAAAGACTGTAAGAAAGAAAATGCTCTCCTTTCGCTGGATGTGGACAGACCAAGGGTGAAAAGGGTGACCGAGATCTTATCAGAAATAACCAACAGGAAGGAACAAAGCCTTGTCGACAGCGTTAACATTTGCCATTAGATTGGACACACACAGTCATAGACATAAAGTATGTACACACAAATGCACGCACACATACACACACACAGCACATACACAGATCACACAGACAGATTAATACTCTTGTGCACTAGGAAAACAATACATCTCAGTTGCAGCGGAAAAGATAATTGCCTGGCAACTCAGAGATTTCAGCATTGCTTCATTCAACCTCAGGGTCAGCGAGTGCATGTGGATTTAATTTCTGTGTGGCATCTTTAAGCATAAGAGTCACTATATGCCAACACAGCAGAAATACCTTGTTTTAAAACGGTCCGTCTCACCCCAGGAGAGACTCCCAACACAGTCCCCCTCCCTTCTCCTTGAGCTTGACGGGGCCCAGGGAAGGAGCCCCCAGAATGCTGATAAGTCCCCCCACCATTCACCGGCACTCTGGTTCATATTTTTGTGGAGGTCCATTGACTTTCTCCTTTTCAGGCTCCCTTTAATCCCTGGGTCTGTGTCCTCGGTGGCTCTCCACAGAAGGGCTATTATTCAGGGCCTTATTACTGCGCCCCTCGCGGCTTATCTCCTTCCTGGTGACAGTCTTTTCAAGCCTCTCCCTAATGACCTGGGGAAGCTCACATGCTCAACTTCCCAGGGCTGCGGGGCCCCGCTGATGTCAGAGGGGGCGGCCCCCACGCAGGGGCTCCTGGTCCAGCCAAAGAAAGGAGAGAGGCACGGAAAGGTCCTGCCACGGCCGCCAACGCATCACACATTCACACTTTCCACGCGTCCTCTTCCTCGTTCTCCTCGTCATGCAGGTGTAGAAAGCCGAGCCCAGGTGCAGCGTGGAGGAGGCGTCCTGCAAGAGGCTGGGGCTCCGGGGGACTCGGCCCATTCTGATTCAAATGAGTTCAGAAGCTCAGCTCCTCAAAGGTGGCGGCTGAGTTGCCATGGGACGGATGGGGTGTAGATGTGGTGCGTTTGTTTGTGATTTTGTTTGTCGTTTAGAGAGAATGAAGTCAGGGCTGGATGTGCCGCATCAAAGTGATGTCAGGAAAGTTTGCTGGCTGTAAAACAGTCCTTCTCGCAGTGTTTTTGCGCAACTCCCAGACAAATCAAATGATGCAATTTCGTTAGAAGTTCCAGACCTCATTGTGATATTCAGGAGTGTTCTGCTGGCCTGCGACGTGGTACATTCTGTATTCCTAAGCCTTGATTAAAAGTCTTCTATAGCCAACCATTCATCTTTGTCAAGGAGAGTAAGGGGATTGGATTGCATTTATATGAGTGAATGCTTTTCATTCTGCTTACATGGAATTCCTTGTCCCAGTAAATCAAAAGAATGGATCCCCAGACGGGACCTCTCCTGCTATTCAATCCATAGAACATACTAGATTACCTCCAACAACTCCTTCCAACGTGTACAAAACATTGCATCACAATCTACAGCAAATATCATGCGTGGAGGCTATTGAAACACAGAAACCTCCAGCTGCTTTTAGCCCGGCTTGCTCATTCAGATGCAATTTCACATCACATGGACGGTATAGGAATCAGTGAGGAGGAATGAACACTCCTTTTGGTGAGTGTGAGTGAACACGGTATCCTACGGGTGCACCTTCTAATTATCATCACAATCTTCCTGCCTAACCCCACAGGGGCCTTGGAGAGGTTCGAATAGGACATGGCTGTCCATTATGCGTTCAATTTGAGATGGGCCCCTGGGTGACAATGAGTGGACCGGCATTTCGGTCATCATAGGAGACATGCCACTGTCTCCCTTACACAGAGATCATGGGAAATGTGACACAGGTGTCTCCTGCCTCACATGGCATGCAGGCCTCTGGCCCTGAGGGCAGGGAGAAACGACGGTCCTTAGTGTTTGTGTCTCTGAATCGTAAACTACTTAAGACCTTGGGAAAACATGTTGGATTGGTCCAATTAAGAAAGTAATGACTTTAGTGAAGCTATTTACAGCACAAAAGGCTGGAGACATGCAAGGCAAGCCCTGGAGGACATAATGTAGGCTTCTGCTGAGATTTGCCTACATCCTCCTCCCCCTCCCTATGTCCCCATCTGGTTCATCTTTAGAGCTGTGAGAAAAAAACACTGCACTACTGTACTGTTCTGTGAGTGTGCTATAAAACATCTGAATGGGGAGGGTTAATGGGCACTTATTAATATCTATGAAAACAAACATATAAGATTTTGTGAAATTTGGAAACAGCTCAAGCAAAGGCGATCAGTTTGGTATGTGTGAAATAAGAGTGCGAGAGTGCAATTTGAAAGTATTAGCATTGTGTATGATCAGTTTTTGAGGTTCAACCCAAAACCCAGAACGACCACCATCAGCGTTTTAAACACATTAAACTATCATTTCACCCACTGAAAGCTTCCTGTCAGCAGAACTTGTGGAATCTGCAAAGCCTTTTGGTGTGGACCCACCGATGCCCTTTAACCCTTCGCTTTGAGTCTTCGTTGGTGCTTTTAGCCGTGCCTAAACCCGCTTTTAATTACCCCAAAACACTCAACCCCCCCCCCCACCCCCCCTCCATCAACAAGGTTGCTGGGGGGACAAAAGAATGCACAAGCACAAAAGTGAGGTAACACGGCAAATGCACCAAAATCTGCTCAGTGAAAGAACAGCCCATCGGTTGAAACCCAATCAACGGCAGCTCAAACCACACACCCAAAACTCCAACAAAGCATCTCCACATTGATGAAAAGAGAAGGATTATGCTCAGAGTGCTAAACGGGCCGTCAAATTTGGTGGCAATCCATTTACTGATGGGAATCATTGTAGCCTTGTACAAACTAAGTACCTTCCCTTTAGACTGTGTAAGTGCCACATTTGTAAGTGCTGTTAGTTCAGCCATATGCATCAGTGGTTGCATTTACGAGACGCACAAGACAGTAAAAAGGCTTAAATGTTGAATGAGGCCTCCAATGCCTAAAGGTATTTTCCACCATTTGCAATGACAGTTACATAAATACACAGTAAATAATGCTGTGTTACTATTATAGGAAGAATGTTCAAAACAATGATCCCTTTCGTAGAAAAACCTAAAAAAAAAATCTCACATGGAACACAGAAATTTGTTTGTTTATTTCTTTAAAGCGGATTTATATTTAGTGCGAGTAGGAAAAAAATTATCAAAACATCCTCATCATCTTGTCTTTCAGTTATTTATAACTGATTTTACTGACGTGAAAAGCCCAATACGGCACAAAACTGCGGTTTGTTTTCTGTAAATAAACGCAGCCTCTGAAGAACGTGATTATGAATGAAACTTACATATTCTGTTACCTTAATCCTGCCAAGTCAGCAATATATCCTGAGATCAGAGACACATCCAGTCTGTCCCCTGGGATGGACTTAACTGTTGTGGTTATGGATCCTGACAAGTCAGGTTGAGCTAACAAAGGCCTAGGGACTGCGTTCCTGCACTGTAACAACTGGCATCAAAGAAAAGGGGGGAAAGGGGGCGTTGGGAATAATGGAAAGTGTTTTGACATCCAGGTTTAAGTAATTATTGGATTTAGATAAGAGGGGAATTCCATCCGATGTGAGGTAAAACAAACAGGAGATTGCACTTTATTCCACCGACAGCAGAAGTCCCCCTCTAGCCAGGGGTGGGTGCTGCATGCTCACATTACATCATGGATGTAATCACACAGGGAACAATGGAAAAATGCATGTTGGTACAGTACTGTACAACCTTATAGCCTCCCTGCAGGGTCAGCATCAGGGCACAAGGATTTTATTGCACATGAGAAAAGTATCATTCTGTAATTTGTTACATTTTAACAAAATGTTAGTGTTAGTAACAAAAAAGTTAGTGACTAAACCATGGACTAAACCAATGGACTGTAAGTGAATGAATGTGTAGCCACGCAATGGTCTCTTCCTGACACCAAACCAACTGTGACTCAACTTGTTCCATATCCTCTGTGTCTGTGTGTTCTCTAATTAGAAATCTTAAGGCAAAATGCAACATGTAATCATGGCCTGGGAGGCACTGGTCTTTTTTTCCAGATGCAGGTGGAGACAAATACAAATTCTGTTAAAGCAAACAGTGAGTTTGAACATGCAGCTGCACAAACTGCATGCATGTAACTGAAATGAATGTTGCACTGTGTGAATTACTTTTGTAACATCTAATAGCTGTACTATAACTAACACTGTCAACATTATGGTTGGCTTCGCATATGGCCTTCATCCATTCTGCTTCTTTTGCCAATGCTCTGCTTTGCAATGAGCAGAATCTGCACAGCTGGTGCTCTCCCCTCCGACAGCAAGATGTGGGAAACATGACCTGCTGCTTTAGTTGAGGTCGGGACGACCCAAACACAGATCAACAAGTAAAGACACTCATCCGGGAAGTAGATAGCCGGAGAATAACATGTATACAAATGGTTGATTCAGGATGATCCATTTTAACCAGTTCAAACGCAAACTATTTACTTTCTTCAAAAAAAGGGGAAAGAATTGCTGTTCTTGGGCAATTCAAAGCAAAGAGTCTGGGTCAGCGAGTCCTGCACTCCTCTCTCTATCTCTCTTTCTCTCATGCTCTCTCTCTCTCTAACACTGTGTTGTGTCCCCCCCTCTGTTTAAACTGCCCAAAACTGTGTCTGTCTTCTCCCAGTCCCCAAGCTATCTTTCTTCTCCTCTAGCAATACATCAGTCTATATCTCCAGTCTGGCGCAGAGGGAGACAACAAAGTGTACTCTGTGCCCTTTGACCCGTCTGAATGGACATCAGAGGTAATGGCCTAATAACACCTCTCCAGACATCACAAGAAATCACTGCTCAGTTATCCACAGACATTATCCCTCACACACAGAACGACCCTCAAACTCTTTCCCCTCCATCCCACCTACAAAAACACACACTGTGAGCAAACGCACCAGCCCCCTCCTTCCATCACACTTAAAATATATGACCCATAAATGCTCTGGTGAGTATCTCTCTCTCCATCGGTTAACTCCGCGTTGATGGCATCTGTCTGAAACACCTCAATTTGTCTTCCTTAGCCCTGAGGACTGGTGTTACGGCTATGTGTTTATGGAGAGAATATAGCTTTACAACTGCCGATGAGTCCTCAGGATTATTTATGTACCTCTTGTCCCTTTGCACATCAGTCAATTATCACAATTTGCATCAGTGTCCTAGAAGAGCACCTGATTTTGATGATACAGACACTCCACAGCGGCATCAGATGTTTCTTCTTACTTGTGTCGGTGGTCCAGGCTGTCTGGTTGAAACATTGTGTTATCTGGGGCCCAGATCTGGCTCTCCCTCTCTCCCTCCCTCCCTCCCTCCTCTGTTGGCTGACTGGCTGTAATGGTCGCAGAGAAAAGGAGGTGTCCAGTGCACCAGAGAGACAGCAAACACAATCTTATCCAGCCTCCTTCAGAGCCGGCGGCATGCGTCCCTGATAGCATCTGTACACTATCAATGACAGACAGGGTGTGGCAAATCCAGGGCTTTGGGATTTGTGTGTGTGTGTGTGTGTGTGCATCTTGGAGGGGTTAGGGGCTGCTGGACGAACACTCAAGGTGATCTGTCAGGAATGGAATGGAAATGGCCGACCTCAGTTCACCTACACTATTTTTGTGAATGGGACCAGTGATGCTTTCCGAGAAGTCTGAGAGCGCGTGTTGAGACAACTTCTGCAAAATCCCATAACATTGCTTTTAAGATCTTATCACTGTATTAGAGGGCTTTTAGGGCATATGTATACATTGTTATGTCCTGCTGATAATCACAATATGTAAAAATTTTATTGTAAAATACATAAGATGTATAGCTTCAGCTGAGTTGCATTAGGGGCTTGAGTTGCATCAGATCTCATCTGGAATCGTGATAAGAAATCTTACTTCATAGTAGGCCTATCTAATCTCACTTGTCAATAATGTAAATTTATTTGCAACAGGATTACCAATATACGCCACCAAACCAAGATTATTATAGACTCCAAGCCGTGTGTATTGTTAAACTCATTTGCAGATCAGTCGACTCTGAGCAGGATTTGCTTCTCATCCAGTGACTGTTGTAATGATAATCCCAGGCCTATAATCTGTAGGATTCTGTTTCCCAACAGTGTCACAGTCTATACTTGCAGCTCTGTCCGCACACTGAGCCTGACACTTCTGCTGCAAGCACTTCTGCCTCGGCTTTTGATCTACTCTTCAATTACACCATGTAGCAATCATCTCACATCCCAAAGATGGTGATTGAAGTTAAAAGGATTCATACTGATAATTTAGCAACATACTTGGCTATTTTAGGCGGCTACACATGGGTACATTGAGATTTAAGGGGATTTACAACTTTGTTGCTTCTTGATTCTTTAATGTAATCTGTAATTCTACATATTTAATTTTTCCTGTTACTTTCCCCTGCGTATTAACTGCATTGAGCTACATACAACACAACATGCAATCACATTATGCCTTGTAATAGGCGGTGTTACAGCCCAACACCATGTGCGTTGCTTTATGATGACACCCTTGGATTTACATGACAGCTAAGTACTGGAAAATGGGGCCCCAGTGCTGAACATCCACAAGCCTCCCTTTATGTGCTAGCTTTTCCAGAGGTGCAAAGGTGAAGCGTGAGTGACTTGAAGCCTATTGAAAGACGCTGACCTTTTCTTGAGGGAAACACTACATGGGTTTAACATACAGACACAGAAAACATGACTGGATTAGCACATTTCTGAGTATTGCATATGAATGATGAAATATGTCAACCTGCCAAGGATCCCCAGGTTCAACTTCAAAGCATTACATACATGTTTGAATTTGGCGTTGGACTCTCAGTTGGCCAGAAGTTACACTGGCTGTGCTGTTTTGATCCAACTGTCAGAGAGAACAGACTCCCCATATGGACACACTGGGGGGTCAACAGAAAACAGTTTATTGCCATGCCTTTCACACACACGAACACACACAACCATCCTGTTCACCATTGTTGTGCTGTTTAATCCATAGAGTCAGTCCGAGGTGGATGTGCTCAATCCTCCATATCATCCACAGCCACCATTATTCTCAGCTGTTCTTATTTATAGTCCACTACACATTGCCACCAACGCAGTTTTCCCTATGGATAAAGGATAAATCTACAGGATTAGGATGACTCAGCATTTTAGGTGTTCTTATAAGAGCTTGCCAGGCGTTAACCCCAAGTGTTAACAATACACAAGAAAAGGCTTTGCTGTTGGGGATTGGGAGGGATGAATCGCGTGATAAACACTCACAATCTTCTCTGCGGTGAATAGAAATTCAATGTTCGTGCCTATGAGGGTCAATTATAAGATTTATGACTTAATTAAATAGAGAGAACACACTCCTGGATGGTTGCGGAGTTGTAGCCTTGATACTAATAATTTCCTGTATATTTATTATTTAATTCAATGCATTAAATACGTTTTCACAATGTATTTGTCAGGGCCAGAGCGCATATAGAGTGATTCTATGACCATAGACCTATAACTATCAAGGGTAAATTATAAAGATTTACTGTCCACTGAAGGCATTCACTACTTGTTCATTTTATTTGTTTGTATCAGCACAGAATCATGAACAGTAAACAGTAAGTACACTATGTATACAGTAAGACATGTTACTGTAATTGGACAGAGATATCTTGTTCAGTTAAGTGTACAGTACTCTATTGTACAGCACCAGTACTTTAAACAGATGTTTCTGGATAATTTCTAGTCACATTCACCTCACTCTACTGTAGCAGACAGACAACATGTAATTACAAACATTCAATGTGTATCATCAAATGAATACTACAGTATGTGTCATAGTATTGTATATTTTGTGTCTAAGGAAATTTATTCACACATAATTTCAGACACCAAAAAGCATACAGGCAAACTTTAGAACCAAGAAAGTTACAGTGTACGTCTTTGTGTCAAGCCCTTCAGTAATCTTCTTTACCCTTCCCTTTGTATAGCCCTTTACCTAATCCATCAACATGTCCTAGCAGGTTTTCAAGAAAAAGTGAGGAACAAATAAGGCGGAGCATTGTTTTATAGTCTGAAGAATAAACCACCTGTGGCTGTCTTTTGTCATTTGTGAGCCGAGCATATTCTCAAGGCCTCAGAGCTGGTTTCTTAGATCTGCTTTGAAGTTTGAGAGAAGCTCATTGTGAGTGATTGGAGTAACCACTCCAATTCACCTTGGGTTATTTATCCAACCAAAGACAGCTATCTTTTCAAAGTATTTACAGGATGACAATGTAAGGCAAAGGAAAAGGGAAAAAACCTAGAAAGAGAAAGATTAGAAAACAAACAAATTAGGAATCAGTGAACCATTAAGACAAAAAAAAATCTTTTGTATTTAGTAATGCCAGCAGCTTAGTAGCCCAGCCCACCTGGGGTTGAAACCCCCTCCACATCCTGAAACCTCTCAATGAAGGTTCCTCTCAAATATCTAGGTATTCCGGAAACCTCATGAAAACTTGCATGGCACAACGAGTGAGAAAGAAAAGGAGAGACCAACTCAGATGTCAATGACTTGACCCTTGATCTCTCACTGGCCACAGGCAGCCAATCAGAGTCAACCATTGTCAGTGAGGAAAAATACAACTTTTCTTGTCAGAATCTCGGGTCAAAAGATGAATTAATTAACAATCCTGTTTGCTGTGTCTTACATCTTGTGTTGAGGTTCCTTGTTGATGTCAGGGGAATGTTAGCAATTGCAACACATGTGTTGCTGGTCATTTTGTGTCTGTGAAACTGTGGATTAGCACTGACGAGCGTTGGATTACAGGGTCCCTGCTGGGATGTCAAAGGGCCACGCTGGCTGCTTTCACCTCCGCCCTCGGCGGAGCAAAGCATCAGTGGCAGGGGTTACCTACTATCAATGATTTGCTTAAAGAAGATCAGAAGGCCTTTTCAACATTCGGCGGTCACTATTGACCTGCACCACCCCCCATTCCCATGAATTACGCCCCAGTTATATCTTGGCGAGCCCCTACAAAAGGACCCCCCATAGAAATCTGACTCCAAACAATGGAGGTTATAGACTCAACGAGAATCACAATGCATCTCTCTGCAGCTCTGACCCTCGGGAAGTGAGGCATTGTGTACATACAAAAGAAAGTGGCAACTCTCATTATAAAACAGATATATGTTTGTAGCGGCAAGACAAAAAATGAGGCCATGCTCACTTTAAAATAGATCTACCAACCAGTATTACTTTGTACAAGTGTCTAGTGTATCTGTTGCCCATGTCTCTTGCCATGTTGAATTCAGGTGCTTGAGTGCATTTATGATCTCAAGGCTTTTTGCCAGATATCCCAGACTACACCAGAGTAACAAGTAGCCGCCAAGCAGTAGAGATGCCAGGGACTCAGGGAGGGTGTTCTTTTTTTTCATGTTGGTGCGCTCCACTGGACAGATAATTTGGGATTGTGGCCAGAGATTTCTGAGGAAATATGAGAGGGCAACCTCCTGCAATCAGGCAGTGTCGGTGACCACTCGAGTGCAACGTAACAGCGAGCTGCCACTCAAGATGCCGCCAGATCATTCTTTGGAAGCAGACTCCTGATGAGCTGTGTGTTTGTGTGCGTGCGTGTGTGTGCGTGTGTGTTTTTGCATGTGCATGTTGCATAGGCACAGGAAGAAGCCCATCCACCAAAACAGCTGCTCCAGATGTTTTCCTAGACATGCTACAGTCCACAGAAGAGGACTGGAGAGCTAGTGAGTCTTTACTGCCCATAACCTACTCCAGTTAGTATTTTTCAACACACAAGTGACCCTAATTTCTGGTTGTCATATCACCTCATATTACATGAATCCCAGTAATTTTTAAGGTCTGCACAACACTGTTTGTTTTCTAGAAATGTTTGTCATCATTTCAAATGTTTCTTTTCTTTCATTTGCTATGTAAACTGCTTTCATATTTGACGCATATCTACTTTCCATCATGTCACAGCATAGGTGCTAATTTTGACCACGTTGGTCAATTAGAGTTGTTGCAGGCTACTACTGCCCTCTATGTGTCCCATGGGCAACTACAATTCACTGATGTTTTCTCATTTGAACAAGATCTGCATTACTAAACCCATCGGTACAGTGTGGCAGGGCTCTTAAAAGTGGCAATAAACATTCTGAAGGCATACCAATAAAACACATTCCAAAACAAAAACTAATAAAAATCAATATATTCACCAAGCTGGAGTCTGAATGCTGACAGGGTTTTTCCATGAAGAAACTACATTCCTGTGGCCAAACAGTGTTCCAGTTTGAGAGGAGACCTCCTGCGGTGAACCCTCAATGTCCGTCAGTGCCACACTGCCAAGGGCCTTGTATGGACAGACAGTGGGCACACAGGCATACATTGAAGCTCCTCTATTAGCCCCTGCTGCTGTGCCCTTACCCCCTGTTGCTCCTCTCTCTGCCCAAGTGGGTCCTCCCATTCATTTGGCTCATTTGAATTCCAACATGGGAGACCTCTGATGAGCCGGGTGAACTGTTACGCTACATGACAAGACTTCTAATTAATCACAGGAACTGTACACATTGCCTCTTTCGGGTTGACTTGTGAACATAAATCTGACCCTTTTTTGCATTAGCGAGTTAGATGCGCCTGTACAAGACTAGTAGCCGCTCAAAGTACTACAGAGTATTTTGCTTTGTTGTCTTATTTTAGGTGTATATTTATGCATTCAAGCCTCACATGTTAAGCAAAAAAGCTTTATGTGCAGGAGAGAGAAGATGGCAGTGACAAATTCTGCATATTGTCGCTGTCAGGTGAAAACCCTGTATCTCCAAAATGTAAGAAAGTAAGAAAAACAGCCTTGTTTTAGCTTGATCACAATGCATTTTTTTACTTTAACCTGTGAATTTTCTTTTCTTTTTCTTTTCTTTCATAAAGCCCAAGAGGTCGGACAATTTTCTCAACCCTCTGACGAGCATGTAATCCTTCAACTGAAGTGAAAACATGAAAATCACCATAATTGGAGTTACATGGTTTTCACAGGACAGCAGTGTAGTGACGTTAGCAGTCTTTGTATCTCACCTATAGGGTAGCTAGTACTGTACTTTCCCTCATGTTTAACCGCTGTGGTTCCCTGGACATCACATGACTTCCTCTGATCACTTCCTCCACCTGCAGAGCTTCTCCCTGCTGATTTAAGCCACTCTGGCACTTCTATCCCCCCTGACCTTGTTCCCAAACGGCAGGGGATCTCCCTTCTGCTCTCCCTCTCTACCGTCCTCCCCTCCCTCCCTCCCTCCTTTCCACCCTCCCGGATGCCTCCCTATTCCTCCTCTCTCATGGCTATATTGTGAATCCCTGTGTTTTGAGACATAGTCGATTGCTTTTCTGTCTTGTTCCCTCATTGTCTCTCTCTTAAACTGTCTCTCTCTCTCTCGCTCTCTCTCTCAGGAGAACCCAAAGCTGGCCTTGCTCCCTGTCTCTGCGTGTGAACTCGTGTGTGCAGTGTAGGGATCCTTCCACTAAGGTTAGGGAGGCATGCAGGAGACTATTAGGCACTTCAAAGAGCCCCCTGTGTGCAGGTGTGAGGGCTGTCCCACACCAGTGCATGCAATGACACACACACACCCACACGCACACACATATAGACACACACACACACACACACACACACACACACACACACACACACACGCAACATTAATCTGAGGGCTAGGCGGCTTGTCAGTTGCATGCCCCTGTCAAACGTGGAACTCCTTTGAAGGTCCCTCAGGCACCATGCAATATCTTTACAATACAAACATCACACCTAACTGCTCACAACCTCGGGCTTGTATTTACACACTGATACAGCACACACACACACACACACACACACACACACACATACACGCACAAGGGGCAGGCACACTTCACCGCTTAGCAAGCACACACAATCACTTTGAGAAACTAACACAGATGCTCACAAATGCACTCACACACACAGTTACACACATAACTGTACACACACAGACACACTTAGACGCACATTTTTCACAAGAAACAACCCGATGAGCCCCTAGTAAGCTCATAAATTCAGTGTTATGTGTTCGTGAAAGCCTGTATCCAACGTCAGGAATAAAGGGGATACACACTTTTGGCCACCACAATTGCACTAATGGCTTTAATTATGCTGTTCCATACAAAATGACTTAATTGCAGTTTGTTTACACATGTGGAGAGGTCTCCTTTTCATGTAATTCAGACCATGTGTATGCATTGTCAGAAGATATAAAAAGTCCATTAGGGAAAAATGCAGTGTCTCTTAGTTCATGAATCACTAACGCATTAACAATGTGTGTTTATTATAAAGAGTGTCATAGTGTCATCCACCTATCCTAGAAACATAATAAACAAGCCTGTGTGTGACACTTGACTCTTGGTTTAGATTAGCCGTCCTCCACCCTTTTTGCATCAGCATGAACTTAAAAGACATTCATCTGTCAGCAATCATAGAAAAGTGCTGTTTTATCATTAGGACTGATGTTAATGATTTTCCTTCAAATCTGGAATGACAAAAAAAGATAGTCTTTGTTTTTGTGTGTGTTCTGTGCAGTGTCTGCTTCTGAAATAGTGACAGCCATATGCTTTGGGTCAGTGTTTCCACAGACTTCATTCTGCTCACCATCATTTCCCATATGACACACACACACACACACACACACAAATACACCAGAAAATGTTGTTTTATTTAGAAATGTAGTTTAGTTTGAGTTCATTTTTGCTAGTTTTAGTTGCATTTTGGTTAAAGTGGTCATGTCTGTATGGAGCGGGTTGGTAGTAGCGGTTTTGTGTACATAATGACAAAAAACTGTCCTTTGATGTGCACAGTAGGCATCAGTGTATTGATCACGTATTGATTGTTGATCAGGACCCATTCGTGACAACAGGAGTCTTTCTCCACCTCACTCACAGTAAAGCAACTGGCAAAAGACTAAAATAAATCAATTCATTTTTATTTAATTTCAGTTCATTTTGGAGGCAAACTTTTTAGTTTCAGTTTAGTTTCAGTTATTCTTTTCATCCGCCTAGTTTCAGTTTTGGTTTCAGTACAGTTTCGGTTTCAGTTAACTGTAGTATCATTCACACACACACACACACACACACACACACACACACACACAGTTCCATCTTTATGCTGTACCTGGGCCTCTCCACCCTACCCCACCCATCCAGCTAGACAACCAGGTCTTCCAATCCACATGGAACTGATCACAATCCAACAAACACAGTGCAAATAGCAACTAACAGACCATAAACAGATAAAGTGTTGCTAGCAAAGACAAAAACTGGCTCTCCAAGCAGGTTAAAAATAATGCTTACAATTATTTGCCGATGCTATTTGACACAGTCTGGTTTGATGAGATTGTTTGTTCCACCACTTGAACATAAAACATACAATAAAACATAAAAAAACAGGTGGACACGGTTGTTGTTGTTTTTTCCCTGCTGGACCAACTTGCATGGTAAGCAATAAACACACAATATCTTCCAGTACTTATTTTTTTATTCAGCCAGCTAGGATGCCCAACACACACAACATGGAACTGATCATACATCTGATCCACATCCAAAAGACCATAAACAAATCAGGTACTGCTACTAGAGAGAGAGAGAGAGAGAGAGAGAGAGAGAGAGAGAGAGAGAGAGAGAGAGAATAGAACATGTGGTCACTGTTCGACAGGTGAGGTCGAGACGGAGATGCACTTCCTCCTAAAATGTGAAAAATTTAACTCAGCCAGAGAAATCTACTTTAACAAGTTCAGCTCCCAAGTCTCCCACTTCAGAGAGCTTGATGATCAGTCAAAGCTGCGACTTCTGCTAGGAGAGGGAATCACAGCAGACCTAGCGGCTCAGTTTGTAGAAACTTGCCACAACCTGAGGAACAGTGAGTGACCAATACACTTTTATTTTATTTTATTTATTTATTTAATCATTTATTTATGTCTTTTTTCTTTTCTTTTTTTTATTAACATAATCTTAATCTCTCAATATCTTGAAACCCCACATATTTGATATTTTTCTCTTTGAATGTTATTGTGTACTGCATATAAAATGTGTGTAACCCTTGTTACCAACAAACATTAATTCCTTCACATAGTTTACTGATCCTCACTGTGATGGAGGCTCTGGGTACGGGAGCTGAACACGCACCAACCCAGTTCCTCTGTCCAGGCACTGACTCTCTCTCTCACACACACACACACACACACACACACACACACACACACACACACACACCTAGACTGATATTCATCTTGATGCTTTGGCAATATTGTCTGTGAACTTTCATGCCAATAAAGCACATTGAATTGAATTGAATTGAATTGAATAGAATGATGAATTTGTTTAGACTTCCAGTTGATCTGCCAAGCCGCACAATCTCCCCTGTAGTTCTCATTTCATCATGTTTGCTATGGATGTCTGTATTAGTTTAATGAGTAGCATTTGCATTCACCAACTGAATGCAATTAAAGTGATGAATGTCTGTTGGTTGTCCACTAGAGGGCACTGCAATGCTTTAGGCAAATGCACAGGATCTCTCTCTCCCTCCCTCTCTCTCTCGCTCTCTCTGAAATTCAAATTCAAAAATGCTTTATTGGCATGAATGACAATGTCAGTGTTGCCAAAGCAATGAGATGTACAAAACAATGTTGTATGACCAACAACAACAATACAATTTTTATTAAAATAATTGCATATCCAGTGGAGGATCCAGTGGAGAATCTCTTCCTCTCTCTCTCTATGACTTGGAGTTTCAAAAGTGGGGCACATTGATTAAACTCTTCCATTACCTTCTTTCACTGATCATACAGCGCAGAGTGCAGCTTTCTCAGTGCAAGTTTATTTCCGCATTGTAGGTGGAGACGTCAGCGGAATGCAGTGTTACGTTTGGGGAAGTTGCCCAATATCGGAAAAAACACATTTTGCTGGGCTGTGAACAAAACAGTACTTTTTATGGGTCGGCTACTCTCACTAGAGATGTTAAACGCCATAACCGCGCGGTGTAATAAGTGATGATATAATTTGTGCGTAATTGTCAGTAGCAGCTCAACGTGTTGCCGGTCTTTTCTCATATAATGAATAATGCAGTAACATCCGCTACTTACATTCGCAACCTCAACTATCGTATACGTCGCAGGTTGGCGGACTTTTTGGACCCTCAAGACAGGTGGAAAGATGTTATTGTCTCGATACGGAAGCCCAGCGGGGAGCCGAGGTACTCCCAGCATCATGTCAGGTAGGCGGTCAAGCTGGTGACACCCAGGCTGATTTCATGCACTATTGCGCTATTAAGCTATTTTTACTGCTTTACTGATCATTGTAATGAGAATGATTTATCATAATTTCTCTCTCTCTCTCTCTCTCTCTCTCTCTCTCTCTCTCTCTCTCTCTCTCTCTCTCTCTCTCTCTCTCTCTCTCTTTCAATTCAATTCAGCTTTATTGGCATGACAACATTAATAGCTATTCTAAATTATAAATAAATTCATATTTCTCCTTCTCTCTCTCTCTCTCTCTCTCTCTCTCTCTCTCTCTCTCTCTCTCTGGCCCACAGGAGGTTTGAAGGCCTTGTTGCAGAGGGAAGAAGTCCCACAGTTGAATTACTGAATGACTGGGGGACAACCAACTGTACTGTGGGTGAACTGGTAGACATTTTGAAGAGCCACAAGTTACTGGCCCCCGCTAGTGTACTGTTACCTGGTATGTTTCAAACTCACATTTAAAGTATGTGTGACATTTTCACAACTATATGTGTGTTTACTATACTCTCTATTGCCGGTTGATATAATGATTTAACCTATTAGCCCACACTGGTAGTGGTAGTCTGGTAGGTCTTTCCCGGGAAAGATCCTCTTGCACAAAGAAAGTGATGTGGTTGATTCTGGCTGCAGCACCAGTGGTTTGTTTGAGATAAATAGAAGAACTATTAAGCATGAGCAGCGATAGCCACCATGACTGAATAGACAAAGTAAAGACTGGTACCTACAGAAACTCAGACTTCATCAACAGAAAATCCAATGAAATAGAATTCACTGTACTGGCCGCACTGATTGATGTCACCAAGATAAATTACAAAAAAACAAAACATGAATCTCAGGGATTACCACTTTAAGGATTCAGACCATGTTTTTTATGTAATATGCCTTTTCATTTATTTATTTTTATCCAGAAAGTGTGATAGAGCCCGTCCCAGCAAAGACACAGCAGGCCTCTCCAGCGATAGAAACAGACAGTTCTGCTCCAACCAGGCTGCTGGGAGAGACAGACGGAGAGACTCCACCAGTCAGCTCTGCTCCGCCCCCAGAGCCTCCACCAGAGGACAGTGAACCAGGACACACAGGTGGGATATAGCGGAGGGTAAACCCACCCGCTCCCAGCTTACCCACCTTTTTATTTTTAAGCTGATCTTAATGATATATACTGTACGTTATAGTACACTCTGTGTCATTTTAATACATCTGTACTTTTCAGCATAACATATGTTAATGACAATATATTTTAACAAAGAAGACACACAGATGTGTTAAAAATGACACATCCTCCTTTCTAAGTGTACTAAGTGAGAAGTATCAGGGTAATATAGGTCGCATGAAAATTGTGTCCGAAGACTTTATTACCATTTTATTACTAATACCATTATATTGTTAGTGCTCTTTTTTATCCCTACACAGTAGCCCCTAGAGAGGTTGGCCTGAGAGGGTTGTATGAGTGTGACTTTCTATGCAATTAGTGCTACATCTATGCATGAAGGGGAGTTATAAAGTATATGGACTCACAGAAAATCTTCGTCCATGCTGTGACTTGTGAAACTTGACTTGTGAAACTTGTAATGAGTTAGTTGACCAGTAGGTGGCAGCATTGGGACTGTGGCCATAAACCTGTGTGACACTTTTGCATGTGTCCATGATTAGGTTTTACCAGTTTCTTGTACTATGAGCTGATGAAGATCACGGGCAACTTTGATGATCGTCCAGTGTCAGGCGGCGGGAGCAGACTGGGAGAGGGAGGCTTTGGGACTGTATTCAAAGGTCTCATCAACGACAAACCTGTCGCGGTGAAAAAGCTCAATCCAGTGAGTGACAGTATTCTTATAACATTTGATCTCATAGTTTTTGACACATAGATAAATCTCATATCTGTTATAATCACAATATATTCCTTTTAGATGGAGGACACCTCGCTGGACGAGCTGCGAGTTCAGTTCAACCAAGAGATCCAAACTTTGAAGGCGTAAGTTTCTTCTCAATCTGCCTCCTGTCCTGCATGTTGTCCTCTATGCCCTCTATATCCTTGTTATTCAGCAGGCTATTGAGTGACTCACAGCCATTACACTATTTCATTAGCCAGAGCGGAGGCGCGTGAGCCGTTTCTTAAGCAGCCATCTAAATCAAAGTAATGGAACTATAGAGAGTTATGGCATTAACAGAGAGTCTGGGAATAGTAGCTCAGCAGAGCAGAGCATCACCAAATACCTCTCTGTTTTAGACTGAATGGATACTTTGCCCTCAAACACTGTAGCTATTATAATGAATTGCGTTTTAAATGGGGTTGTTTGATACAGACTTTGGTCAAATAGTATATGTAAATACTTCTCATGGGTTGGTTCAGCAGCTTATCTCTGCGTGAGATAGGTGTGGTTTGCCACATAGTCAATGCAACAAGTGGCAGAGAGATTGGAGCATCACAGGGAAATAACATAGTCGTAGTATTTCCATAATGTCACATGCATTTCCAACCAATATGGTGCTTTCCATAAACACAGCTCATTGGCAATGGCTGTATAATCACCTGTTATTGTATAAGTACCTATTAATTTATTACAATCACCTGTTATTTTCCCACCAAGATGGCCATGTGGTGATATAACAGACTCCTATGAATATGGAAGTCAAACTAGTACTATTCCTTTGATTGACACTGCTTGAATTATTATTATTTGCATGCTAATTGACACAGGTCTGATTTGATAAGACTGTTTGCTCCACAGGTTGAAACATGTGAACTTGGTGGACATGGTTGGCTTTTCCGGTGATGGACAATACCCGTGTTTGGTTTACGCCTTCATGGCCAATGGTTCTTTGCTAGACCGACTGGCTTGCTCAGTAAGCACTCTCTACACTACACATCCTATCTTCTGGTACATGTGTTCTTATATTCATGTATTTTCAAGTCTGTGTTTTTTGTCCTTGTAGGAGGAAAGCCCTCCACTGTCCTGGCAACAGAGATGTTTGATAGCTGTGGGGACAGCGAGAGGCTTGGAGTATCTGCACAGCAACCACCATATCCACAGGGATGTTAAAAGGTACGTTAAGTATGCTGGGATTGTTTTGTCTGTTTGTAAATGATCTCATTGTGAATTATTAACATGAACAGAGAGAGCATTATATATGTGAATCAGATCACGCTTGATGTTTCAATGATCACCGTTCATATTAATCATTGTCAAATATTGTTTTCTTCCAGTGCAAATATCCTGTTAGATGAAAAGTTTGTGCCAAAGATCTCAGACTTCGGGCTGACCAGAGCGTCGGCCAAGCGGTCGTCGACAACCATGATGACAGAGAGGATTGTGGGGACTCGTGCATACATGGCACCTGAGGCGCTGAGAGGCGAGATCACACCCAGATCCGACGTCTTCAGCTTCGGAGTGGTATGCTGTCTGCAGACATACACACACACACACACAGATGGGGATAAAGTGGTCTATTTAAGGGATGGAGAAACTGCAGCTGCAATGTAAAACATAGAACACAACTCAGCAATTTACTTCTGCAAGGCTCTCCTGAAACTACTGACATGTACATTGTGGGACACAATGATTAAAGTATACACCTCTTCCTTTTTTAGTAGTATCTTTCATTATTTCCCATTAAAATATCAGAATTCAGCATCAGTTTGTTTTCTGTTTTCTGTAAAAAAGGTGAGTAGTATTATCCAAACTAAAGATGTCATCGCTGTATGACATCAATCGAATGTTATGATATGAGATCAGCACCCTATATTAAACTGGCTGACCCCACATAATACTGTAGTACAGTATAGCTTGTATGTCTTATTATGTCAGCTGTGGGAACACTGCAGTGTCTGTGAAGCTCGGTGGAGGAATAAAGGTTTGCTGTTGTCCGGAGCCATGTGATTAACCCCATCTCTCTGTCATCTACAGGTGTTGTTAGAAATATTGTCTGGACTCCCGCCAGCCGATGAAAACCGTGAGCCACAGTTCCTGGTAAGCAGCACAATAGGGGCTTTCACTTTCTATCGCGCCACAGTTTATCAATCTAGCGTATGAATTAAAGACGCCGCATTTCATTGGAGGGTTATTAGTTAGCAATCATCAAAAGTTTTATCAGTGCTATTACGTTTGTCAGCCTGTGTACTCAAAACTTATGTTGTGGTTTTACTGCAGCAGTTTATGGACCTCATTTAACTTTTGCATATTTTATTTTTTTTTTTATATGAAAGAATACTAATCCAGTTGCCTCTGCTCCCTGCTGTGGTAACTTCAGCAATTGTTCGGGTGGCAATACACAAAGCGTTCTTTTTGGGTAGTGTAAATCGGCAATGGAGATAATAAATGTATTATGTATAATGATAAAAGCAATAATGCTAAGGTGACAACTTCATTAATCTTGCCCTCCATAGTGTCTTAAAAAGTCGCCCTGTTTAACATGGCCTTCAGTTGGCTGTAGTGTGATTTGCCGCTCTTCCCTCCCTCACTCTCCCAGATGGAGCTGAGGTACGATATAGACGATGAGGATGAGGAGCTGACTCTGGAGGACTTCTTGGATAAGAAGATGAGACACTGGGAGCTGAGCCAGGTGGAGAGTATCTACTCCTTGGCCTGCAGCTGTCTCCATGACAGGAAGATCAGACGGCCGCTCGTCAAACAGGTACGGTCAGGAAATACACTATGGAAGTTATAGGTAGAAAATAAGGTCAAATATTTTGGATATAGATTGCATTGACAAAATGTTTATGTTGAGGGAGAAATGTTTATTTTTAGGGTTAACAGGGTAGTGTATTGATTAGGGAGAACGTCCTGGAGGTCCCCAGTTCAAGCCCCTACTTCAGTGCCCTTGAGCAAGACACTGAATCCCTAGAAGCTGGGATTCAGTCGCTGACCCTTTGAATTTCAACAAGGAAATGGCACTTTGCTCAAAATGAGAAACTCTTCTGTAGTCGACGCTGACCTCTCTGTGGAGGGGGCAAGCAAAAAGACAATTTCCCTACGAGGATCAATAAAGTATCATATTATTGCTATCATTAAACCTTATCACCTCCACCAAGGAGGTAATGTTTTCGCCTGCGTCTGTGTGTCCGTCCGTCCGTCTGTCTGTTAGCAGGGTATCTCAAAAAGTTGGTCACGGATTTGCACGAAACATAGTATGAAGTTTGGGTATGAGCCAAGGAAGAGGACATGGGTGTGGCATATCACCAAAAGGTGCATAACTGTCTTGCGGGGTGTGTATTGTGGGGTGTTGTCGGCCTTGGCGGAGGTCTGTGCTCTACTGAGCATATTTTCTAGCTGAAAACATAAGTTAAGTCGCTGACTAGGTTCAACTGCCTGGGACAGAGGCCCATGCACATTCTACAGGACAAAAATCACAAAGGAAATGCCTATGAAAGGATTTGCATGTTCACTTTGACCCTTCAGTTCAACTGCTGGGCCAGGGATGATGAGAGGAGAGAATAGTAAACACCCAAAAGCTTTGATGTGGAGCGAACAGTGAAGAATTTGAGACGGATAAATACCCCTAGAGCAATGAAGTTGCCCTCTGAATGAAACACAGGATTTGCCATAGCTTTGATCACACTCCTGTATTTCCTTTATCTGAGAGACATTCTCATTCTCTGTATGAGAAAGATGAGATGAAAAGGCTCATGTGTTGTTGGTCTGTCTATTTCAGTTATTACAATTGAAATCTGCCTTAACAGGTCCTGTCACAGCTTGAAGAAGTTGTCAGAAGCATTTCACCGGACTCTCAGGCACAGGAGACTGAAGCATAGCGTGTGAGAAGACGCAGGATTTCTGCGCCTGTCCTGGACGCAATGCTGCTTGCACAACCAAACTGACAAGTGTTGTCATAAAGTCCTTCTCAACAATGCTTTTGATAAAATGGATTTGGTTGTAAACTGTGAGCAATACAAAAAGACTATTTTGCACCATCTTTATTTTTCTAATAATAAACTATATATTTATCATGTGTGGTTGTCTTTGAATTATGTACTACATATAGAAAGAAGCCTGTAACTCAGTTTTTACTGTTGAGCAGTTGTTAAAAAAATACTATGTTGAAAGTCTTTTATGCATTATTAAAGTCATATGGTGTATGGTGCTTAAGATTTTAAAAAGGTTAAATAAATTGTACAAATGCTGCAAAAAAGTATTTATGTTGACAGTTAAAGGAAACAAGAGGCTAGATGCGTGATTTAAATATTTTATTTTTCCTCTTTAAAAAGAAAGATTTATAAGAAAACAATTAAGACCAAACATGATTTTTTTTCATTATGATATTTCATGGATGTAAAGGGATTTCCCTTCAAACATGAGGTGAGCCAGGTAGTTCGCCTAATATTCATCAGTAGACAAGTGAATGTGGCATACATTTTGATGAAGGTACTAATATTCCCTTTCCTATCCAGCTGCTGGGACTTCCATATTGTTTGGGAGCCAGCACAGTAAAAGTAGCTTCCTCTTAGTGGAATCTGAGATGTACTGATGTAATTATTTCTGGAAGCCCCTGTTCTTTCCACTATGATCTTCACTGACACTGAAGATCACCTTAACAGACAAGACCTTTTTTTTTTTTTTTTTTTTTAAATCACAGAGCATCACACAGCTACAGTATGTACATATACAGCACTTGCATAGAAAAATAAGTTTCTCAGCAGATGTGTTTTTTTGTCATGTAAACCACAGTTATATCAAAAAAGAAGTTGATTTTTCCAATATAAAATGCACTGTTAAAATGAATTAATGACATAAGTGGGATAATTCTATCTCTTTTCTGCTTTGGAGCGCCTCAGTCGTGCACACAAAGACGAATGCCTCGAAACGTTGGACATGAAAACACACAAATTGACACTGACTTAAGGAATGCAAGTTAAGAATTCAAGCATGTGAACTCATAATGGGGGATTTTTATCACATTGGCACAAATTCACATTAGTCGCACTAACATTTTTTTTTTTTTAAAGTCTCGGAGTCGGCAACAGCGATGTAAAAACCTCTCTGAGCTTGTTTGAGCCTCTTTGAATCATCCTAAAATGCCTCGTGAATGCAGTTACATACATATACTCATACACCTTCCATTTGGCAAGCTACAAATGGAAATTTTTGAAGTGTGTGTCATTGCTCAGTTGTCCTTGGTGTGCATAGTTCGGTCTCTGGGTGAACTCTGGGTGGGAATTTGAGGTTGTTGACTGAATTCATTTAAACAAAAGGTTGTGTCAAATATGATTTCCCCCATCACTTGGAATGTTCCATTGTGGAACGCATGTTGGAGGTGGGGGGTGGGGGGAGGCTGAGGTCTGTTTAGTCTTCCTCTTCACCATCTGCGGGGGGTCTGGTGATGCGGGGGCGGCCCCTCTTCCCAGAAGGGCCTTTAGGCTTGGCGAAGGCCTGTTTGTGTGCATGCTGCTTGGGATGGACCTCCTCATACAGGAAGTCACCGTTCAGCTCATCCCCGTTTTCGATCTCCAACTGGGAAAAAGAAAATGAGCAGATGAAATGGACGGCTAAACTTCAACTCACAGCTCGCAACCTTGAAGAATGTGATGTCATGCTGATGTCAAATAGCAGTTTCACCTGTGTGTGTCCAGTAGTAGGTTATAAAGCAGCAGTAGTAGTAGTAGTAGGTGTTATAAACTACAGTATCTTTGTATCATCCCTAAATCACTGTAGCACACGAAATACCGAATTCAAAAAGGTGAAACTGAAACCAATCTTCTCGATGCACAAAACAATTTGATCAGAGTTTACTTGCCAAACCGTCAGTGTATTCCTTCAAGACTGTGGTGAAACACATCATGCTTCATATGCTGTTAGCCACAATCTTTTAGCATGATAGATTACTTATTATTATTATTAGGGATTACCTTTTTCTCAATCTCAATCTGGAGATTGTTTTCCACCATGTCGACCAAGGGATTTTTGCAGCTGGAGTAGAGCATCCTCTCTCGGATGCCGCACTTGTAGCCAGGCATGGAATAAATGAAGACTGCAAAGGAAAGAAAAAGACCAAGATCGGACGGGACACAAAGTGCCATTTAGAGCAACATCGAAGACTTCAGGTGTACAGAAATAATGTGGTGTATCAATTTATTCACCCGTGGACTCCAAGTAGTCGCCTTCGTGGGAATGCTTGTAGAGGAAGAAGTGGTAACGTGCAGCGTCTTTGGGGATTCTCTTGGGCAGGTCTTTCACCTCTGTCGGCTCAGTGTTACACAACCTAATCAGCTCCTTTTCAAAGTCTATTTCCTGTTGACCAAGGAAGTGGAAAGTTATCCTCAAGGTTGGTGAAGTGTGCTTGTGACTGAAAGGTCACCGCTTTGCATCCCAGACCAACTAGGAAAATCTGGGTGGGGCCAGTGAATAATAAACAGTCTCCCCTCTCTTGCTGAGGTGCCTTTGAGCGAGAAACTTAACCCACAGCAGTGAGCAGTCAACCTTCCCTGGATAAATAAAATAAACATTTATTTTTTGTGTACTTTAATGAATAGCTTTTAGATGACCGAACAATTAGGACTGTTTAAAAGGGCACTGAGACGAGGCGGCGTCAGACCCAAGTGCCACAATTATTCCTTTGTACTAAAATCTGATCTTGTGACACGAAACCTTTGAATTTCAATGAGGCGAAATGAAACAATGGCACTTTGGACAAAATGAGAAACTCATTGTGTCAGTCTGTAAACAACTCCTGACCAAAAACCCTGTCATTTCTCCGAAGTAGTATCCGATGAAAGGCAGAGAAATGATTTGCTTATTCAAATTATTCACCTAGCAAAGGTTAACACCAAATGATTCAAGCAGGATTTGCTCCTAAGGACTCACAAGTTGTACATAGTTGAATTCCTTGTCCCTGAAACGTTCGAGTGCTTCGACTGCGTCTCCATGCATGGGGAAGGCCACTCCCTGCAGGGTCTGCTGCTTGGTGTCCACACTGATGTCCGTATGCACCTAAACACACACACACACACACACACCACAAAAACAAGAGGCACTTGAGTTGCCTTAATCACCATGACATATTGAACATAACCGCTTATGCTAATGAATTCATTAATTTTAATTAAGTAAATATTTCTGTGTCAACACACTTGTCTTCACATAACACATGGGTGGTATTAATACAAACTCTGTATCTTAAAGCATTCAGGAGCTATAGTAGCTTCAAGAAAATAATTTTTCTCATTAATATGCAAACGTATGCAGCAAGTTGCTGCAAAATCTAATCAGATCATCTACTCTATAGGGGGAACCCGTGGTGTCAGTATGAAGTTTCTATCATTTATTGTTCTTGAGTTATTGTGTTCACATGAATCTGCCTACACAGACAGAAACACTGAAAACAGAAACACACACACACACACACACACACACACACACAGACGCCAGCATGATGACATAATTGTTCCCCATATCATGTACCATGCTGGCGGAGCATAAACTGTTATGGACCAACCACTTTCAACATGTTCCCCATTTTACTCTTGAATTCAGCTCTGATTCTTGAATTCAGTCATGCGAGGGGACAAATCAGTGTTTTGTCCAATGACTATCGGGTTGCCAGTGGTGATCTTTGTATTCAAATGACTTATGGAAAATCAAAATAGCACATATAACCTTCATTTTTAGTGATAATATAAAAAAAATAAAAGGTTTACAAGTGCTACAAGCTGCTTGAATGCTGGAGCATGATGATGACAGATGAGGTGCTTGTATCGGAAGTGACAAGGCGCCTCCACAAAATCACGTAGAAAACTGGAAATGCTGGGGGGATTACACTGATGGATTGCATCTATTTTTAGAGTCCTGTTCCCACAAAATGAAATGCCGTGCAAACATGATTGAGCCTCTGATGTAGCTACCTCGCATACCAAAAAGGATTGTGGGTCTTTTATCCATCTGCTTAGTAAAAGGCAGCAGTCTCCAAGGCACAGCAATGATAAATATTTCAATGCCTCTTTTTTCATGCAAGCTGTACAGATTAATGGTATATTATCTTCCTTCAACAGCTGGTCAAGTGGGAGGAACACAACCCTGACTTCCCGTTTTTCTCTGCTGCTTTTAATTGACCATATTTTGGAGAGGGACTCTACTCCTCAAAGCACTTCCTTATATGGTATGGAAGACAGTTCTTGTTTATGTGGCAGACTGGGAGAGCAGCAATTAGAGTAGGCTGTTTCTTGAAAAGAAGAAGAGCTCGTTTGGCTTAGTTTATAGGGATGGTCATTCAAAATCTAAAAACTGAAACATCAAAAGCTGCTTTCTTTACTTTCTGTCTAGTGGCTCAAGCCCAACCCGAAAGTCCTTCACATCATGAGCAAAGTAAACACTGATTGCGTCATTTGCAGCATGCAGCCTAAACCAGTGGATCACATTACAGTATTTCCTGGTCTTAGCATTGCAGTCAAGCACAGGCCACCGGTCCGAGTGCACTCCCATGCAGAATCAGTGCCAAGTGCCGAGTAATTACTGCGCATCAACTTTTACATTTGGCTCTCCCAACATGAAACTACAAGATCTGTACATTCCTTAAGAGCTCTTCTTAGAACTTGCTTGCTGCTTAGCTTGAATGGGGTTTAAGGTTGTAAACCACACATTTATAGAGCTAGGGGTATGAGCTGCACACGCCAAATAGATTCATCTCTGCCAACATCCTGCTGTTCTAATGCATCAGCATCTTTGTGCTTTGTTGTTAGTGCCGGGCAAGCATATGCACACTTGTACTCCTGCTGACCTTGTGCTGCTTGAGAGGATGCATCACCGGCTTGCATATACAGCACTGTTTCTATAGGATTTTACATCACATACACAGGAGATGTGATTAGGAGGAATACTGCTGTGTGAGTTGATGTAAGCTACCCCCCCCCCCCCTTCCCCATGACTTGCTTTCATGCCTTTTCAAAACTGAAATAGAGAACAACCCTAATCCACGCCCACTTGAAGACATTAACACACTGACTTTTAAGCTCCCCTTTTAAACACCCAGAAACTCTGATCCCATTTCTCATTGTTATATTTAAAAAAAAAACTCATTCCGATTATCAATAGGCAATGGCATTTGTGTGCATGAACATCGTAAAGTACATTATTTCCTATAAGATAACCTGAAATGAAAATGATTTTCAGTAGACGAAACCTAAGTGACTGTCTGTGGGTTTGCTTGTGTGTGTGTGTGTTTGTGTGTGTTTGTGTGTGTACCTCACTAAGTTTAATCTGTCTCAGTTCCTCCTCTGCAGCAGTGAGGGGCAGCGGAGCAGCCTGAGAGGTCAGATATTTCTTGTAGCCACTGAAACACAAATCATCCTGGGGGAAGAAAAAAAAAAAAAAATCACACCACATAACACTGATGACTGGTGTAGTAATAATAGCTCCAATCATATCAGCTGTCATAAACACATAAGCTTAACTCCATTTCCTGAGGGTTAATGGAGCCTTTCGCAAAAATTGCATCTGCTGTTGTCTGATCAATCTGACCAACCTTTGTGGTGCCGAAAATCTCATCCTTGATGTGCCCGCCTCCAAACTCTTTCTTCAGCGTGGCTCTGGTAGCAGCATATAACATTTTATGTCGCACCTGTTGTCAAGAAAATGAAGAAAAAAAATTTGAGAATCTTAGGGAATTTATTAGAAAGCTTGAAAATAAGATGCTTGAGGAACATTTATGTTACAAATGTAAAGGCCTTGTGTGATTTCATCAAAAATGTGTTCTTTTATGATTACTTATTTTCTTGCAGACACTTTATCTCTGCAACTTCCAGACAAGCCTGAACCCGAGGCACTCTGCCTGGACCTGTAGGCAGGAATGTTGAGCTCAGCCATGTCTGGTAGAATGGTATTTTGTACTCGATTCGACCGTGCATTAGGCTGTTTGTTAGAGCACTGCAAATTGCCTGCATGGCACGTAGGCCTGGCATTGGTCTCCCTTGCAACATTCCTCCTTCCACTGTCACAGTAGCAACATTTCTATATCTATTTGTCATACCAATCTTGAATAGCCATGACATTATAGTCCAAGTGGTTCAGCAAGTTTCTGTGGAACTGAATGAATACAACGGCTTCAGTGACATTGTCTGAGACAAGGACATGCCAAAAGCAAAAGCTACATTTGCACAACAACAAAAAACAACACAATGAGGTAAGCCTACTTCAATTAAACCCACCAAGAGGGAGAATTTCAAGTTAGAGATAAGAGATGTAGCCTTTTTGGAAGCATCTCCGTAGTCTTTCTCCATTTACACTTCAAGAGGTTTGGTAAGAAATAACAATGATGCTCTTATGTCTAGGTGTATCCAGTATTTCAGCTTTAAACAAGCGTACAATTAATTGTTTTGAACATGGCTGATGGCTGGACAATACCTGAGTTGATTAGTATTTGGTTTGTTTTATCCTCCTAAGGTGCCAGATGCTTGAGGTTTGTCACATACGACAATATGACAGCTCAAATGTTTACACAATCCAAAGAAAACCATGTGACTCTGTGACTAACCGGTTACCTGACGCTACCTGAATCACCCTGGTGTGATGAACCCCACCCATCTGATACCCCAAGCAGAGTAAAATAGATGCTAGGAAGTATCTGAAACCACTCCTTAACCCCAGTCTGGGCTTGAGTTTCTTACAGCAGATTGGTCCGGTGACCAGGCCAGGAAGATCCACTCGTAGCCCTGGTTGTTAGTGGAGTCCAGCCGATACAGAATATAGCAGGGCAGGTCATCCTCCAGGAGCGGCAGCACCAGGGAATCATACTCTTGGTCCCACTGCTTTGACGCTTGCCTGGTGTCGCCCATCGTCAACTGCTCTGGAAAGTCGATGTGTCAAGGACAAACATTTCAGCGGTGCTTTGTGTTTGACATGGATTTGTTACTCGTGTTGTCATTCTAAAGGTCAGCCTTAGTAGATTTACAAGTTGAGTGTTTTGTTGGCAGAAGAAGTGTTAACACACAGTAAACACACTCTAAGACTTCTAGGGGTACTGCTTACCATTCTCAATCACTATCTTTAAGACTCGATATTGGTCTCCACTCTTGGCACTGGCAAGGACGTCCCTCACATCGTTACCCGCTGAGAAAAGACGCAGAGAGGGTCAGTCAGTTTGCTGTTGTTTATAAACAGACTTGAGTTGACGCAGCACAGACTTGGAAACACAGAAAATGTAGCCCAGGGGTGTGTATGTTTCAACCTAGAAGCTTCATGGGACCCAATAACCTTTGAAACATCAGATATCAGCCATTATAAAAAATACAATTATCTTCTCATTCAGCGACATATGTAATATCCAACACTGCTGCCTTTGAGCTGATTTTGATTCAAGCAGACTATTTGGGAAGCACCTCGAGTACTGCACAGCTTCCTACATTTGGCCAACATGGAAAGCAACACAAGCTACTGAACTCACTGTTACTCATGTGATACTTTATTGGTCTCCATAGGAAAAAAAAAATCTAATTTTGCATGCCTCCTCAGGAACAGCCTGGGTGCCATGGCCAGCTACAGTACAGCACCTCTCTACAACTGGCTGTGATTTAGTGTTTTTGCTGAAGGACACCGGCAGGGCGGAGGCCTGTCTAGACAGAGTGTGACTATGTCCAATGGTTAATGTTTGGTCTCTCTACCCATATAACTACCATGTCACTCTAAAAGCGGTCTCCTTCGAGCCGGATTTGAACCAGCGACCTAAGGATTTCAGCTGCAACACCACTACAGTCCTCCGCTCTACCAACTGAGCTATCGAAGGGACACTTTCCACACGGTGTCAGATAGCCAGAGTAAACGACATAGTCAACAGCTTTGCACCTGCACCGCTGACTATAATTGTGCTTTAGTTAGCAGTCAACTCATAAGCATGACTAACGTTACAAACTGGCAGACCATTGTTATTAACCAAATTATTATAAACCAAACAATGTCTGTTTCACACTGGGACAGGAACATTTCAAATAAAGATAAGAAACAATTCAACGGCTATGCTGCAAAATAGGCCATACGCCCTTCTTAATGTTTTTTTTGTAACACGATAGCCTGTCTGAGCAGGTACTACTAGGCTCATAGTGAATAACATCGGTTAACAATTTTACCAGGGCAGCAGTTTGTTTAAATGAAGGCGTTGCCCAGTCATTCAGAAGACTCACTACAGAGTAAGGTGTAAAAAGCTTTGGTGCCATCGTAAAAAATAATAGTACAGCCATGGTTTCAACGGCTCGTAAACCAGATAAAGAGTCAACGGATAATGTCACACAGTCCAATCAAATACGACCAGTGTTAAAGCGGGGTAGGGTAGCGCTGATCTTACACATCACGTTAGCTCAAGCTAGCTAGGAGTGGCTAGCTAACTTAACGCTAGCTTCCCGTTGCAGTGAATTGCTGCACGTCTTTAAAAGTTGGACGAGAATCACACACTCGCAGCGGCAAAAGAGTCCCGGAAAGGCAACGATAAAAGATGAGAAACGCATCTACCTTGAATGCCCGTTTGATGTGACATTATGTCTTTTTGTCGGACAGGAGACAGATGTAGCTGATCAAGCAAGCCAGGACAGAGAAGCAGGAAGTGGACTACAGCAACACGATCCGCCCCGAAACGTGTCGTCATCGACAGCACAATCACATGCTCAAACATTATTTTCATAATTCAGGAAACACTGGGAAACGTTCACTAAAATTTCCTAAACATATACATTTATGTTACAAATGTAAAGGCCTTGTGTGATTTCATCAAAAATGTGTTATTTTATGATTACTTATTTTCTTGCAGACACTTTATCTCTGCAACTTCCAGACAAGCCTGAATCCGAGGCGCTCTGCCTGGACCTGTAGGCAGGAATGTTGAGCTGAAAACACTGGGAAACGTTCATTAAAATTTCCTAAACATATACGCATGTATTTGTGAGTAGATATAGGTTGATATTCACACTAAATCACTGACAGAAAGTCTCTGCACTGAAAACCTATAATGCAATCTCGTATTGTAATCAGAGGTGTAGATGTAAATAAAAGAAAAAGGTGAGTCAACTATGTCTGCTTAAAGATTAATTGAAAATAGAGTCAGTAGTAGTCATAGATTTTATTATCAAGATAACAAGAAATATTTACGATATCCCTATAATTTCCCTATACTAGGGGTATATACCCCTACCCCCAATGCTGTTTGAGGATTGGGGGAAGGGGTTTTCATGCAGCACTGAAGAGCTGTTATATTTAGTTATTTTTTGTTTACTTAATTTTTTCCTAGGCTTTATTTAGATAGGCATAGTGTTCAATTAATTGTCTAGGCTATAATGTACAATACAATATTGTCATTATTGATAACCTCAACATGTTTAACTTCTGTTGGTTTGTTTTTTACTGTCTATGTCATTCAACTGCTGGCTACCTACAACTGAAGTTCCTTAAATAAAAGTCATTCTATGATATTCTATTCGTGCTGTATTTCTACAACATCCTTCTAAAAATATTGAATCACTCTTTGTCGTAAGGGTATGGATGCTATATCTCACAATAGCTAGGCCTACAATTAGACCTATAGGCCCACGTTTCATTTTGATGTAAGTGATGTAGCCTAAGTGACGAGGAAATTATGTCCGCTTCCCATGACACACAGTCCTATTTGTCGTGAAATCCTGCAACATCTGGAAGCCACCAGGCTTATTTTTTTTTCTATTGCTTCCTGTCTCTGCTGCCTGGCCATCCTCCCCTCAAAATAAATAAATAAATCAGATTTTATAGCAGCAGAATCATCCTGCCGCCAGTGGGATGCTCACATCTGCGTCAAGTTAGCCAGATGTAGCTAGACTCACACCGGAAACAAGGTGATTTTGCCTTCAGAATAAAACCGTACATTTTGTCACTAGAAAATAAAAGGAGAATAATTCTGTACTGGAGCTAAGCATTGGTACATTAGCCCCTGGAACAAATTATGCGAGAGCTATGGGTTAAAAGTGACTTGTTCAAGGTAGCAGAAACCCCTCAAAGTTGTTTTTTATAGAGCTAAATCCTGTGAATGAGTCTTTCAGCCTACGTATTTTAGGCAACACTATAGGCTATATATTATTTTTTATAGGTCTATATGGCTACGAATGGATGGTGAAAAGGACACTAAACATTGCATTTCCAATTAGGCTACTATAGATTCCTCTTTTTTCACTTTGATATTTTGTATTACTCAAAAACTTTTCAACACGTTCATCACCAAGGCTTTTATTTTGAAACATGTGACCGGACGTCCTATTTTTTTATTCGGTCTGACTTGACACTGGTGAAGCTCAACGTGTTGGTTACATTGCATTGCACTGATGGTATGCGTGCTGTGGGGATACAGTGCTCTCCATCACCAGCCCGGCGCATCTTCATCCAGAGCGGCTGCAGCATCCCAGAAACTCCCCAGTCCAGGGAGGGGGAACCCGCTGACAAAGCAGCGCCCGGCTGACCTATAGCCCGCCGGTGCATGGCCACCCAGCACAATGGCAGAGGATTTGGGGGTGCCTCTGTCGTATAGCAACAACAGGTCGCATGGATAATCCCCCCTCCACTGCCCTCCCATCCCATATCATCTCGTCTTTGGGATGATTAGAGCGCCGCCGTCGGCTTGATGTGGCAGAAGAGCCGTGCGGGAGCGGGGCTGCTCGTCCTGGCTGTCGACTGAGGAGAGCGAAACGCAAAAACGGCGTGGAGCAGGTGCGTGACGTGTTCACTGTTTTACCCGCGCGTCCAAAATAACAGAGGTGAGGCATTTGCATGAAGCCCGACCCGGCGCGTCCCAGATCTCGTTGTGCACACCAGCGTTGAAGTTGTGTAATCAGATAATTCCAGTCAAGCTTGTGTTATCTCCGAGATACACTGGATGAATGGGCTCGGTTTGCTGTGACATTTGACGGTCCTGTGACATTTGGGGGGGGGATGCGTGTGTTCACCGACTAATGTGCTTACATGGTAGCCCATTCAGAAATTGCCAGAATTGACACGGACAGGGGGAGACTTTAAAAAACTGCCAGAGCCTCTTCAGTGTATTTCCTGTTGTACTTTGACACTGGTCTTTCTTATTGGCCACTCCATGGCCAAATGTATTTTTTAAGGTGGTCCAGAGGAAAAGGAGAGAGTTAAGAGGATATCCCACGAACCTGATGATAATGATGATGAAGAAGATGAGCATTATAATCATGGTGTAGTCATGGTTCTTCGGTGTTTGCACTTTCTCCCTCTTAATGCACATCCTCACTGCAGAGTCCTATTACTGCCAGAATATTGCCATATTACACCATGCCATAATATAATCAGCAGCCAAGGTGGCACATTTTGACAAGACAAACATGATGCCTGCGAAATTTAATAGCCACATGGATGTTCCAGTATGCCAGATCTATTTCTGGGGCCATTACATCATTCCAAATGCATGCTGTGGGGTATTTTAGGAATTGGTGTCAGGGCCGGGAACTGGTTTGGGAGGTCCACTTCAAGACAGTCAGACCAGTCATTGGGGGGGGGGGGGGGGGGGGGGGGGGGCAAGGTGGAGTTCATGGGTGAATAATAGTTGCTGGGTTTTACAAATACAGCAGGCTGACTGCTGGGAAGTCACCCAAGCTCTGCCTGGCAGGCGTTCCCTACCAGAGCATCAACATAACACTGCCACGGTTTTGAGGGGAACACAAAGCAGACAGACTGAGTGGATAAGCCTTTTAAAAGCCAGCTAGCGGTTTATAGTTAAGCGCTTCAAGATTCTACCTTATCCAGGTATGACATGCAAACCTTAACTTGCTCTACTGACTGATGAAGTATTTAGTCTTTGAAGAACTTAAGCTGCTGTCCTAGAATAAGTTAATTTCCTTTGAAAAACAGTTCCTTGTTTAAATTGTGAATTCATAAGGCAAGAAACCTCATGTCAACAACAGACCTGTTTTCATGCGACTGATGCTTTGCTATGTTGGTGGGATCAGGACCTCTCTCTCTCTCTCTCTCTCTCTCTCTCTCTCTCTCTCTCTCTCTCTCATGTTTGGGTGATAATCTCAGCATTGATGGACAACCTGTCCCAGTGTGCAGAAATCTCCATGTGGATGTACTCTATTATTGGCACCAGCACTGAACTATCTGAGTTGTCTGAATTTAGCATAATCCCAATCTGGACCGACCCTCAGTGATATTCCTACCAGTAATCTCAGTCTGAGGGATGTTTTCACTCTAATCTGCCCTGCAGATTTGAGTGTAATGTAATCTGACTGAAAGAAGCACTCTCTCTCTCTCTCTCTCTCTCTCTCTATCTCTCCCCCTCTCTCCCTCACTCTCTCCCAGGTGTTCTGTGGCTGGGGGGCTCAGCAGGATGGAAATAGATGCCCGTTTTCGCTACTATTTCCAGCACCCGTGGTCGCGCCTGATCGTGGCCTACCTAGTCACCTTCTTTAACTTCCTCATCTTTGCCGAGGACCCCATCTCCCACAGCCAGACAGAGGCCCATATGATTGTGGTGGGCAACTGCTTCTCCTTCCTCTTCAACAAGTACCCGGGCGGAGGCTGGAACGTCCTGAAAGTGGTGTGCTGGATACTGGCCATTATCACGGGCCTGTTAGCCGGGAAGTTTATATTCCACCGCCGGCTCTTTGGTAAGTCATGCGCAGAATAATGCTCTGGAATGTGCAGAGTAATGGTTCCACTGAGGCGACCTTCCTTCTGAGTTGTTTTGGTCGTGGCTGTACATAAAAAAAAAGCACCTCACACTCTCCTCCTCTTCCACTTTTTGTGTGTCAGAATGTATTTCAACAGAATTATTATTTCTCCACACTCGGCTCTCATCTTCCTGTCTACGCTCCTGCAATCATCACACTTTTTCTACCCTTTTTTTTTCTCACTCGTCAGATCTGGGTCAAATAGTATTTGCAAATAATTCTTAGCCTTTGTTACACCCTGCTTCAAGTACCAAATCAGTGAGGTTGACACAAAAGACAGTACAAAGAGCGCTACAAGGTTGAGACATTCAAAGGAAAATATTAGAAAGTCATAGGATATATTGGAGTTAGATTGGCTCCAGAGTTATCTGTTGCTGCTGTGTATATGCATTATGCATATTGGATCAATGCATTAATGCATGATGCATATTTGAATTTTAAACAGGTTTGAAGCCTTTCGGTGTACAGTACAATACTTTCTTTGTTTTTTGGACAAGTTTTCTTTTATTCTGTGCACAGAGCATCTACAACCAACTGTGTGGCACTATTTGAAAGTCAATATAGTATGCTTCTCTGTGATTGACAACAAGCAGCTGCTCCTTTCGGCATTCCAAAAAGTTTAAAACAAATGCTAACAATATTTGCAAGTACTATTTGACCCAGGTCTGCTTGTTGCTCCCATGCCACTTACTTCCCTCCCCTCTCTCACCTCCTTGCTGCATTTCCTCTTATTTTTCACTCGCTTGCCATCTCTCTCCTCCCTTCTTACCACCTCATCTCTTGTGTCTTGCCAGCTCGCTTCAGCTCACCCCAGCTCACCCTCCTCTCACAAGGCTGTGACTCCAATCTCATGAGCCCCTCATTTGTTTAAGCTGTGCAGGGGTTCAGAGTGCTTCCTATGCAACTCACACATTTCATTTCCTACTCACTTCACGACTCACTTAGGCCCAGATATTATTGGCCACCCTGGCAAATCATCCTTGGATGAGCCATTAATGACTATAATTAGTGTGTGTGTGTGTGTGTGTGCGTGTGTGTGTGTGTGTGTGTGTGTGTGTGTGTGTGGGCGGGTGGGGCACTGTGCGAGTGATCTTTTTGCAGTCTCTTGAGTGACAGGCTCTCTCCTCTGAGCATAAATAGAAGGCCAAGAGTGCGTGATGACATGATACTCTCCATGCGCTCGCTGCAAATATAGAATCCTCACTTAGAGGGGAAATGGAAAATGCCTTTTCTGTACAGGGAGGCCAGTTAGCGGATCTGATAATGCCAGCTGTTCTATCTTCTCAAGTTGCAGTCTCTCATTCAATTTAATCTTTCCTTATTTAGGATCTGTGATATCAATACACACAATCTTTCGATCACTGAAAAAGAATTTCTTTAGAAAAAAAGCTGTATCCACATGTATTGCCTTTCATATCACAGTCAGCAAAAACATTGCCCAGTGATCTTTTTGGTCAATATTGTGCAAGCCTCAAAAATACAGAGTTTCTGAGTCCAGCAGCGTTTTCCTGCTAAGTTGCATGATTCTTTCATAATAGTAAGGTAGGTGCTTCATCACATGAACTTCAGTCAGTTCCCAGTGAGGTTTTACTCTAAGGGCCAGTGTATCCAGGTCAGGGCTCTACACTTGCATAGGCCCGAGGGGAGAGAGAGAGAGAGAGAGAGAGAGAGAGAGAGAGAGAGAGAGAGAGAGAGCAGCTCAGAGAGCCAGGTAGGACTAATGCACTTCAACAAGCCTCAGAACAGATGGTATGTGTGTGTGTGTGAGTGTGTGTGTGTGTGTATGTGTGTGGGTGGGTGTGTGGGTGTATGTGTGTTTGTGTGAGAGAGAGAGATGTGTGTGCGCGGGTGTGCGCGTGAGCGTGTGTGTACACATGTGTGAGCGAACAGGTCCATCTGTGTTTGTGTGTGTGTGTGTATGTGCTTTAGCGATTGAGTGTGCAAGAAAGGATAGATGGACAGAATCAGTGAGAGAGAGAGAGAGAGAGAGAGAGAGAGAGAGAAAGAGAGCTGGACGTTGAGAGTGGAAGAGTGGAAGTGTTCCGCACAACATTCTAGTAAAGCAGTTGCGTAATCGTAAAGTCAGGCTGTACATAAGAGCTGTACTATAGAACCAGGCCCACTGTAAGATCTGTCATCTATTATAGATCTTTCACACAGCACAAGCCAGTATGGCCGACCTGCTGCACAACATGGTGCCTCTAGTACACAGCCGCACTATCCACTATCTCCCCTGTTCTTCAGTTTTTTGATATGTAGGCAGGCAGTGGGAACACTTCAGTATAGAATGTGAACTTACGCTCAATGTAGTGTATAGTGAAGAGCTCTGAGTACCTGAAAAAGCACTCTACATTCACAATCTATTGCTTTTAAAAATGTCGGCAGTCATGGCCAGGTGTTTTCTGATGCCATTTTACAAATGCAATACCTTGCATAATTGTGGAGTCTAGCTCCTGCTATTTGCAATCATACTTAACTACATATCAATTTGTCACAAAATTGGAACCAGACATTGTTTTGCAAGCTGACATATTCCCTGCATCATTTATCATTTATGATGGCCTAGAAAATCTGAACATTTTACGGTGAATTACACCTCCTCCTCCCTCTGGCAATGTAGTTCTGCGCTAAACGCAGTATGTGATTTAGCCCCACAACAGCCCACTCAAACATAAATCCATTTGTGACACAATAGGTTGTTTGCAATCCTTATTTATTCCCTTTCATGTTTTTCAAATTCAGAATCAAAGGCGCTTTATTTGCATGAAATACAAAAGCGGGCTACTTATTGCCAAATCTAAGTCAATTCAAATGACAATTTTAATTCAAATGACAGTAACCAAACTTGACCACAGGATAGTAACAATAAACAATATATATTCAATAGATATGTCATCAAATTAGTAAATCAGACAAATGATTTATCAATCAACCAATTTATCTAAATACATACATTTTGCATTCTCTCTTGGTCATGCATTTTTTTTTCTTTTTTACATTGTCAATGGTTCTGTTGTTGTTATCCAAGGGAGTAGGCAGAGGTACAGTGAGTGTATTGTTGTGGATTTGCTTCTGTGATAGCAAAACAGATAGAACAAACTCAAGATGATGAATGGCTTGTGACAGATTATGTGGTTTAAGACTACATTGGAGGTTCAAGGAACAACCTATGTTGTTCTATTCAGCCACTCAAGGCTATGTGTGCTCTCTAATCGAGTGGGCGGTAGCCAATGACTTCTGGTCATTCAGAGGGAGACTGGCTGTCATTATGCATTTGTATTAAAACGTAGGTCACACAGGGTTTGTGTCTATGTCTAGCTGTCTATTTCAGTTTGCGTGTTGTTTGTTTGCAGTCAGCCATGGATTAGATTAAGGCACCTTTTCAGTTTTTATCATAACAATCTAGGACAATCTTCAGACTCCTTTAGGCCAATCAGGGGATCAGGGGGATTTGCAGTGGAATGTAGATATTTTTCACTAACAAAGGAAAATAAAGTGCTGGCATTTTGAAGAAACATGGGTTTCTGACAAATATACAGCCAATGCAACATAAACCCCATTAAATGATAACATTTGGTCATCATTTTAAATCCCCCTTTGTGTTTTTTATTCAGATGCCATACAAATACAAGGCCTTGGGTTCCTTAGGAAATACAGATTAGCAGACATTGTGATTTAGTGTGATGAGACTCCAAATGCAGTAAGTGGGACCAAGACAGGCAAAATCAGTCAAAAAGAAGGGAGGAGGAGGGAGGTACAGCCACACCTGAATGCTGACTGGTCTCTAGGCTTCCCAGCAATCCGCAGCGCATCACCTCACACATTGCACTTAATAACACAGTCACAGCATGCCATAATAAAGGCAAGTTTATGAAATCAAGTTTATTTCTAAAACCTATTTAAAACAACCATCTTAGACCAAATTGCTGTACAGAGGATACAAAAAACACTGCAGACAAGCAACACAAAGCAGAAAGACTAAAATCACTTGCACAAACACACACACAGGCAGATCAATCAGAGTCAAAGGCTAAAAAAATAGAGATGAAATAGAGGTTTTGAGATTAGTTTTGATGAGTCAATAGAAGCAGTGGACCTCAGTCTGTTCCATAGAGGCAGCAACAGCGAAGTCACGATCCCCCGTAAGCTTAAATCTAGACGGTGGAACATCCAAGAGCGATAAGCCAAGGGTCCAGGAGGTGAAATGAGGAGGTAGAAGATCAGCGATATAAGTAATGCCAAACCCATTCAGAGCCTTAAAAACAAACATCAGAATGTTGAAGTGGTAATCCACAAAATTCTAAAAAATTGTTTTTGTTTTATCCTGGTGACATCTTTGGTGATAAGCAGTCATTGTTGTGGTGTGTTTGCTCTGCACTTCCCAGAGATCACTCAGTGTAACTCAGTGTACTGTGACGTCTTCCTTGGATTTTCTTTTGATGAAGTTTGAGTTTCTGTAGGTGGTGCTCTTTTCTTTGTCTGTTCAGCCATAGTGGCTATCGCTGCTCATGCTAACTACCCAGTTCTTCTTTTATCCATTCTGAACAAACTGCTGTTGCTCCTGTTGGAAACGTGAAAGACATCACTTCCTGTATGCATCTATTTCCCAGGAAAGACCCACCCGACACTTGGTGTTCAGAACAGCAAATGTAAAAGCTTCCGTGAACTGGGTATAGGTTGAATCACTATTGTGTTATATCAGCAACCAATAGAGTAGCAAAATAAACATTTATTCATACATTTTTTTTGCAGATTATTACTTCAAAATCAATTCTGAAACATACTTGGAGTCAGTGAAGAGAAGTCAACAAAAGGGTGATGTTGTTCCTCCTCCTGAAGCCAGTTAGAGGCCCAGCAGCAGTGATCTGAACTATTTGCAGGCAGGACATGGATGACCGACTAATACAATATACAAGGAGTTACAGTAATCCCGGCGGGAGGAGATGAAGGCATGAATGAATTTTGGAGAAAGTTCTAAGCTGAAAAAAGATGGCTTTCACTGAATTGACTTGGCCACATCAAAAATCACAACAATATTTCTGCCGTAACATCTCTGTAGTTTGACAGAATCCGGGGGTCCAGGTAAAACAGCTGAGAATCACTGTCATTGAGCTGGAGAAATGTTTAGATATAGTAATAACAAAGGCTCCACATGAGGATAAAACTCTCCATCACCTTCTCATTGCTTGTTTTCCCCTCTGCGATGATGCAGCACCGCAGCACTCAGGTTTCCTGTCCGCCTTCACTGTAAATAACTGCCCATCTCCATAATGAGGAAGGCGAACTGCTTCTCGTTCCCTTTTGTGCTGCCTCAGTCCCTACAGTGGATTAACATAATACATTCACCTATCTCTCTCCAAGGCTGTGTGAATTCTAAAAGGTAAATTGAAGGGTAATTTCGAGCCACGTGGAAAGCCATCCTAACCGGATTAGGCCCTACCTTGCATGCTATTACTGACACTTACACTGAATCAGACATTGGCCGTTCATCTTTGCTCTCGAGTCACTGGAAGCCTCAGAATAGTGTGAACAGAACAAGAGAAGACGACTGTAATGTGAGATTCTGTTTGCTTTGATCACAGGCATGGGAAGTTAACATCAGTGGCCCCTGCTGAGCTCTGTGTGTGTGTGCGTGTGTGTGTGTGTGTGTGTGCGTGTGTGTGTGTGTGTGTGTGTGTGTGTGTGTGTGTGTGAGAGAGAGGGAGAGAGTGAGAGAGTGATATCTTTGGTTGTTCTGTAGTTGAGTGCCTCTCCTTGCCTTTCCCTGATCCTGATGATTGTAGCCTGGAGGATGCCATCTGGGTTCTGTCATATGTTATTACTGTGCCGTGCAAGGGCTGAGATGGCTTATGTATGGCACTGTGGCTAGGGGTTAAAGTTAAGTGTGTGTGTGTGTGTGTGTAGGAGTGGGTGGGTGGGTGGATGTGGGGCTGTCTGTGCATGTGTGTGTGCGTGTGTTTGCGTGTGCTTGTATTTGTGTGGGTGGCTGTGTTGTGTTTGAGTGTGATTGTATGGCAGTTGAGAGTGTGTGGGTATCTGTGTATCTGCATAGGTGTGTACAGTCAGGGACTATTTTCAGTGTCTGTGTGTTTTGTGTACAGTGTGTGTATGTAGTGTGTGTTTTGTAATGAGATCAAGCAGTTTCAAAAGTAGGCAAAACAAATATCACGCAACTCAGGAATATATGTCAGACACAAATAAATGCACAGGTATTTGTATCTGTAACCTACTAGTTGAAAAAAATGGAAACTGAATTAACATTTGTGAATAAATATGTTTATATTTTCATATATGCACAATGGACAAAAATGCACATAGATTTGTATCTGTAACCCACCATTTCAAAAACATGTAAGCTGAGTATATGCGTCAACTTTCATTCATATATCACGATTTGTACATAAACAGTTTTTAATATTTTTAAATATACTGTATATTTTAATATTTTCACACAAACATATCTATTTGCATTAGCTTAACTGTATTCACAGTCCTTAAACTTAATTGCATTTTTAGATTTAAATATATTTGTGAATCTCCATCTATTTGTGTGGATACTTTTGATGCTGTTCTTGCACCTGTGCAGTATGTCGCCAAGGAATTCCAAATGCCAGCTTCAGCTGCATGGGCTGATCCTCTGGGATCCAAGTATCTGCATGGTTATCTGCCTCATGTGCTGGATGAGAGTACTGGAGGAGTATTCAGCCTTCTACAGCATATGGCACTCTGTAGAGCAGTATGTTTTACACTGTCCATCATGTTGGGCCTCTCCCTATTAGTTGGCCTCAGAAGCTGCCCCCTCCTCTGTAAATAATAGATATTGCTCTGGTGCCAGGGCACAGCTTTGCCCCCACAGCTGTAATTTAAAGTGCTGCCTCACCACACGACGCCGCTGTCTAGATGTTGATGTCTTTGATGCATTTCAATGCAGTGTTGATGTGTGTTTATGTGTGTGGTTGTGTTGCTGTTCACGAATCCACGGCACTATCCAACACTCCTGCCGTGTCTACAAGATGTTGTTTTGAGTGGGTGTGTATTTCTGCTGTTAGTTAGTTCAAGAGAATTGTAACTGCAGATTTGTTAGTGTCGTGAGTGTCTTCTGTAGCTCCCAATTCAACAGAATTACTTACACAGAGATCCAAACAGGAGTCTGGCTCGATTCAACTACAAAATGAGATATTGATATTTTCCACAAAAAATATGGTATGAATGCTGTACTCATTTTACAAAAAAAATATAGGTAATCTCTACTCTACCTATATTTGTTTCACAACCACAAAGATGTCATTAAACATGGGCTTTGCTCATGGAGTGAACTCCCTGCTCTGTCCATCTGCTTGCAATAAAGGATAAAACGCACAGGTGTTTGCAGAGCAGAGAGCGAGACAAAGACAGAGCAATAATGACGAGAGTGGGCAAACAAAGGAAAACAGCCAAAAGGAAATTGCTTATTTACTTAAAATGTATGAGTCCTTTGGTCTGGAGCCAAACCATAAATAACAAAAGGAAATGATTCAACAAGCTGCTGACGGGAACAGGTACAGTGGTTTGGCCCAGTAGCCGGCTCTCTGTGTCTCGCCTCCCCGTACTGCAGTCTCCCGGTGCAGGGAGTGCTGCTGTCACTTCCCACCTCTGATTTATTATCCAGACACCCAGTTACAGGGGGCTACAGCTCTGGGGACCCTAGCGACCGTCGTCATGGCTATTCCCAAGCCCGCGGTGACGCTCTAGCTCAGCGACACAGCCGGCTGTGTGATGGATGGGGTTGCGGTTGTGTACATGCTAAGATCCAGGCAAAGCCATAGCTCAGGCACTCTGGGTTTGTTTTTGAGAGAGAGCGTTCATTAGGATCCCTAAGGACTGCCAGTGTGTTGTTCTTATGCTGAAAATCAAAACAGGATACAGTAGACCTACACATTGGACCCTAAAATGTGTGCTCAACTGCATGGCTGTAATAGAAGGAGTGGGTGCGATCGAAAGACAATGATATCAATGGTTGAAGAATCAACATTTGACCAAACAAGAGCCATGTTTTGGTTTTTCAAAGCCCAGTGTTTGCTTCTTTCATCGTGAGTGGTTCATTTTGATCACCTTTTTCCATGTCTAGTGTCTGGTTCACTGCACTACAAGCAAAATATTTGATCAGGAGGTGTTTGTGGGGTGTTTGCAGGGCTGCGATGATAAGACCACAACAGGATTTAATCCCACTGCTGTTAAAAATGAAAAATAGGATGTTGTATTCACTCAGCTATGCTCTTCTCTTATGATACTGCTCCAGAGGTGATTTAAAGTCAGACTTAACCGCACAGGGACCATGAATCAATAAATCAGTACATTCAATCAATAACTTATACTTTTCATCTCAACTGAAACATAAATTGAACTCCATTAGGAAATGATTTTAATCTCTTTTGACAATGGCTGTCAATGAGGAGTGGACTGTATACTAATTTCACTATATACAGCTGTAAAAGCATGAATGGGGATGAGACTGCTGCCAATTTTTACTACTATGGCTACTAACATTGAGTCTGACTTTACCATGGTCAATGTATAAATTCAAATATGAATATCTAAACAGAACAAATGATATATGTTCATTATAGTGTTCAGTGTGCAATTGTGTGAAGATTTTATTACAATATCAGTAAAATAAAAAGTGTTTTTGTTATGCGAAACATGCAGTGATTTTACCTAGATTTGGCATTTTTTCAGCTACAGTAATTTCTGTAAATTCCATAATAATACAGTTTACTAGCATATTTTTGGCCAAGATAATTGCACCATTAACATTTGACACCGGCCCATGCCTGATAGTGATACAGCCAAAGGCACTTAAGTTAACAAGTGAAATTAGCCGTAAAATCATGCATCAAATCTACTCAATCACCCAATCACCCCAACCCTCCTGCTGGCTCTGCAGCAGATTCTCCTGTACTGGTCTCTTCTCAAGGCCAGCAGCCTCCTCTGGAACTGCTCACTAGCCAGGATGTACAGCACTGGGTCCAGGCAGCTGCTCACGCTGCATATCGCCTCAAAGAACTCGTAGGAGGCGTAGAGGACGCTGGTGTTCGACGGCGTCACCTGGTCGCGGATCCTCATGAACACCAGGGTGATGACCATGACGTGGTAGGGCACGAAGGAGACCACGAAGACGAGCAGGGCGGCAGTGATGAGCCGCATGGGCTTCCCTCCCGCCCGCTGCTCTCCTCTGCGCCTCCTGCTGCTCGGGAGACGCCTCAGCACACGCACCGTCATCGTGTAAAAGGCCAGCATGACGCTGAAGGGCAGGATGAAGACCACTACTGTTCTAATAATAGTGATGGTCTTGACGTAGACAAAGGGGCCCTGGATGTGGTCCATGCACACAGTGACATTTCCTGGCCGCCGGATGGCGAAGGTTACAAACAAGTCGGGGATGGAACCCAGGACCAGCACCACCCATGTGCAGGCTGAGCATAACTTGGCTTTACCCACATCCCACCACCGCAGAGAGCTGATGGGGTGCACCGTCCCAGCGTACCGGTCGAAACTGATGAGAGTGAGGAAGAGGATGCTGCCATATATGTTGATGTTGAAGCAGATCTTCTTGAACTGGCAGAAGATCTGGATGTCTTTGAGGTAGGGCCTCTGCAGGCTGAAGTAGATATTGAAGGGGAGGGTGAGGATCCAGGCTGAGTCGCACAGGGCCAAGTTCAACAGGAAAATATTGCTGGTGCTCGACGTTTTCCTGAAGCAAGTGTAGTTGATTAGTGCTGCTACGTTTCCCAGGATGCCCACAGGCAGGGCGAAGGTGAAGAGGATCAGCAGGACATAGCAGTACCACTGGCCATTCTCAAACTGGCTGCAGAACGCCGTCGACTGGTTCAGGTACTCCAGGAATGGCTCTGAGATTTGGAGGAAAGGAGAAAGAACCGATTTTGCTATTACTCTCATTCACGTTTTGAGAAGTAACATTCGAGAAATCCTGTTTGACAATTAGCAGCCAGACCTGAGTCAAATAGAATTGCCATATAGTTCTTAGTGTTTGTTTTAATTTAATACCAGATGGGGGTGGTTTACAGCATGACAACAATCAGGCAAGTTGTCAGTAAAAAAAAACATATTCTAAATTCACTTTTTAATACTTTCTGTGATTGTGTGAACCTTCTGGCACTCAATGTAATGTCAGGCTAAAACAAGCACTAAGAATTATTTTCAAATATTGCATGACTCAGTTTTCTTGCCACCTAAAGACTGATGCCCTCTGTGAGGGACTGACATAGATGATGATTATAATAATTTTTTCAGACTCATTATGGTAAGATTGGAAAACAAAAGCTCATACACACTACTTATGTGCAGGCTGTGCACACTATAATGTTATAATGGTATACTGTTACACCCACCTACTGTAATTTAGTTTGTATCAAACACCGTGGATCTTCTGTACCATCTGGCATAAAAAATACATCATCCTTCATTTTTAGTAAGTTTTACTAGTCTGCCATACGCTGCACTCTCATGAAGAGTATTCTGTTCTGTTCACCCACTCTCTCTCTCCCAGAGCCGTCTGTATTTACAATACAGCCCGAGCTGAGCTGGCTCCATAGTCTCCAAGCATCACCAGTGTCTCCAGGAAGCAAATGCTTGAATGCCTGCTGCGAACAATGAAAGAGCTCGGGCTATTGATCTATTACCTCCAGTATGGCAGCCTCTGCCCTTAATCAGAGATAGTGCATTCATTTTGCCCAGCTGAGCGAACGGTAACATTTACTTTGATCACATTTCAGCGTAGACTCTGTCTGTCTTTCTGACTCCCTGCCTGTCAGCTTCTGCCTATTTGGCCAGTGAAAGAGAGAAAATGGAAACTTTTTATATTCTAGTTTGTGATGACGGCATTAACACTATGCTGTATACTTATTGTGCTATTGATGCCACAGTTTGACAGTTACACAGTTATACACAGTTATACACAGCTGCACTATATGCACTATAAGTTTATTTTTTTAAAATGTATACAAACATTTGATGAGCCATACCTCGTGTAGAACATTGTTACTGTGTGGTCCCTCTGTGTTAAATAAAAACAGGATTTGCTAATTAAAGTATTTCAGGTAGACTGTTCTTACCCCCTTTGGTCACCGCAGAGTTGTTGATGAAATGTGGTATCATGATGAGTAGAGGCAGCGATCGCGTCTCTGCCTCCTTCACTCCACCTCCACCAGCTGTGAGCTTCTCATCTGTCTGGAGCTGTCGGTGCACTGCCTTAACTGTGACTGACGCGTGTGTTTGTGTGTGTGTGCACGTGGATGTGTATGATACATTAAACACACAATAAGACAAAACTAACATCTGAGATCATACATGTGGGCATATCCACGTGCCTGTGTGTGTATGTATGTTGGTGTGCATGCTATGTGTGTGTGTGTCTGTGTGTGTGTTGACACACACACAGACACAGTGACCGATGGCCTATGCTAGTTTCTACCAAGGTGTGTTTGTATTTCAGCTGTCTGGCACCAAGGCTCCTGTGTGTCAGTGGACTGGATTACTGCTATAAATTCGGTAGATACTGCGATGGCTTTATAGCCTGAGAGTTCCCAGAATCTTATTATCTCATTATTGGTCAGAGAAGCAGGCTTGAAACCGGAAGGTCATCAGTTTGAATCCCCGGATCGCCTGGGAAAATCTGGATGGGGAGGGAATTTGAAAGACTAACTCTTTGACATTACTTAAGAATTACTGTCAAGTTATCCTTGAACAAGGCACCTAACCCCCAGTTGCTCCAGTGGAGATGCTCAGAGGGTCTTGTGACAGTAATTGGCTGCTGTCCCTGTCCATTTCTGTGTCCTGTCCAGTGTAGTGTGTGTCCGATACCATTAGGTGGCTGTTGCCTTATCATCCCATATCTATGTATGAATTACCAATACCAAAGTTTTATCGGCTTGTTGCCTTTATTTACATGTTTTGAAAAGAGAAAAGTGAATTATTGGCAAGGTTGTAAATGTAGCACAGGCCAATAGCCTTGACTGTATAATGCTAATTTTTTCAAGACTGCACACAGTCTGACAGCAATACACCATTTGACAGTCTGAATTGCATTGCCTTTTGATCACTGTTTATTAGGGTTGAATGATACTGACAAAAAATCTAATTGTGATTATTTGACAGAATATTGCAATTGCGATTTAAACTGCGATTCATATCATCACAAGTTTTTCTTGTCATACATTTTTTAGAACTTTAAAATTGTTTAAAGAAAAGTGATTTTGTTAAAAAAAATGATGATGTTGTGTGCAGGATTTACTGAGTTTGAGTCTGGTGAAAGGTTTTCACTAATATTGTACTTGATTCATCGACCAAAGATTCCCCAGAGCACTAAATTACCTTGTTCAGAAATCCATTTTGGACGCCCCTCTCTATTAAGCAATTAATTGCAGTCTCTGCGATTTGGAAATTGCAGAAGTTTATTGCGATTTCGATCTTTTTTTCGATTAATTGTTCAGCTCTACTGTTTATCATGTCATTAGGTAGAATGTATTCATGGAATTCATTGATTAATTCAGTATTGTCTTGACGACATTGTGGATTAGGATTTATACTGACAGCACAATTATTAATGTGGAGATCAGGATAATGTAGTGATAAGAAAAGTATAATGCTACGTTGATCTAATGCTGCGTCTATGGCCTTGATAGCTATCAAGGCTACATTTACAACCTACATTTACAACCTTGGAAATAATCCCCAGAGCTGCAGTTTTTTCCAGACATGTAAATAATGGTGGCAACATGATTTAATGCCCTCATATAGACTGGGGTTATATTGGACAGCTCCCAGGTGTGAATATGTGTAACTGTTTGAATTTGAAGTAGGGTGATGCTGGAAAAGAGCATGTGTGCTCAGCAAAACCTTTCCCTGGTTAAAAATAATAATAAAAAAAAGGTTTAGGAAAACTTTATTTCAGAAAGTGTGTTATCAGTTTGCAGAAGCTGTAATGCAAAAACGGCACACTGTATTGACTGTAAAGGCTCTAGTGCTTATCATAGTGTGAAATACATGATGAAATACAACATGATGAAATGTGCTGCTGCCTGTGTGCGTGTATGTGTCTGTCTGTCTGTGTGTGTGTGTGTGTGTGTGTGTGTGCGCTCACTCCTGCTGCATCTCCATAGACCTGCCAGTATGTCAGTGTACCACCACTAGATGGAGACTAGGTTACATGTTTGATTTTCAGGAAACAAGTTGAACGAACATGGACACAATCTGAAGACAGAACAGAAAATCATTGTGCATACATGGCTTCGGAAGAACAAGACTTATGTGCATTAGTATTCAATATAAAAGCGTGTTCATCTGCATGATAAACATGAACTGCTCTGTGCATGTGTGTGGGTGAAAGTGAGATAGAGATATATAGAGTGTCTGCCTGCCTGCCTGACCAGTGTGTAGGATACTGTATTTGTGTGTGTGTGTGTGTGTGTGTGTGTGTGTGGTTGCTCATGTATATTGTTGTTGTCCCCTGCTGGGCTGAGCCTCGTAGTAGAGAGCGCTCATGAATCACTCCTTATCGGGGTGCGCTACAGTGGGGAGGTGCGATGACTCAAGCGGCCTGGCTGAATAGTCTTGAATCACCCCCTAGTTAAATCCTACCCATATGGGCTGTGAGAGGGCTGCCGTGCTCGCTGGCGCAGCTAGTCGCTTTAAAAGTCAGATCTGCCGATACACACTCTGCACCTACATCCAAGCCGAGGCTCATTGGCACTGGAGGCAATTAAGTTCACCCATGCAAGTCAATTCAATTATGCAGCTGTGATGAGCCCTGAAATACCACAGAGCAAGACGTATGGTATGGCTTCGCACTAGGCATGCATACTTGCTGTTGCTACAACTTCAAAAATATCGCTGTTGAATGTTGTTATGGAGGGAATATTCATGTTCGTATTCAGTGCAATAAAGTTCTCGATAGGTAAATAACAATAGTTCAAAATGTCACTGCACATCTATTGGTTTCTATGGCGTTAAAGACACATCTATACGATACACTGTGTGCCCATGCTTGAAACTACAACAGGAGGTTGGTATTCATTATGACTGCAGATTAACCCGGCAAAGCTCTTCATCTCCATAGGAATCTCCACATCTTTGTTTTTATGGGCGCTGCAGAAAGACTAAAGTGAGCAAGCTGAGATTGAACAGCATGTAAAACTATTGGAGAGTAAACCGGCCAGGCTGTAATGGGAAAATAAATGGAGCATTCTGCTTTGCTGTCTTTCTGGCTGTGTGTATGTGGACACAAACACAAAGCGCTCTCCCAGGGGCTGTAACTCAAAGGGAGGCTGGCTGAGCTGGAGGAGAGAAAAACAAAGAGTTGTTCCTAGGAAGATGGCTGCTTCTGGCACGGGATCAGGGCTTGCAGAGTTTAAACGGAGGGAGAGCCTTGAAGTAGACTATGTAGCATAGTGGAAGTGGGGTTGAAATAATAGCTGACCTTGGTCAAAGAGGATTGCTTGGTTCTTTTTTAATTCTTAACATTTAATTTAACATCCTTGGAGATGGGTGGGGTTTACCACATCAGGATTGCTCAGATTGTGTCAGAAAAGTATAAATTGACCATAAATTGAATAATCCCCTGTAGATTTTCTCTCACTCATGCATTGTGCTAAGTGCCAAGAAGGTTTGAAAATATAGCAAGAATTATTTGAAAACCAAGGTCTGAGTAATGGTGGTAGCAATCTGAGCACAGACTGGAGATTTGGAAGGAGGTCCAACATCATGTGGTAAATTGCTTTTGTTACATGAGCAGTGTGGGAGGTAGATCAAGGACTCTGACAGCTGTTGTATAATTACATTACGCATACCTAATTGCATCACATGTGTTATTTTTCACATCTCTCAGTGACTTATACTTATGTAATGATTTTTCATCTCAATTTGACCGCACTGTAAAATTTGTGAATTACAGTTACATATTTTTTTTCTGCTTGTCACTATGAATAATCAAATCAAAATTGATTTGTCATACTGATAGCGAGGCACTGAGGACTCATGCACCTTCAGTAGTCTTTTCAAGGTACAACACGCTGACAATTGCCTTATAGAACTTGTTGTCTTCATGAGTTTTGCGGAGTGGCGCCGCCAGAGGACAAGCTTGTATGATTATGTATTCTGTGCAGAAGGCTGGGTATCTGAATCAATCTCATGCTCTGCCAGAGAGATTTTTCCCCATAATTTGATTCCAAGCCAGGAGAGTATAAAAAAAACACCACAGGTCACAAATGTTTGAATAATCGCTCTAATCATGCTGAACACACCTTATGAAACACAAGAGAGCATCATTCCAGGGGCGGCATGTCCACCAGGCGCCTGGAAATAAGTGTGCGTTGAATATTCTCTGTTGGGGTTGGTGAAGATAGTGATTGTTAGTGTATCAAGCATACACCGCTATGGAAATTGGCCAGGAAAAGAAAATTACCTCAGGGTAGGGAAGTGACACTTCAAAGTGGCCTTTAATCATCATTTCATTGCCTAAAGGGCACGTGTCTGACAGAATAGGACATTATTGATGTGTGCAAGTAACTCATATCCTTTCATCTTCATTTTGTGGCCATGTTAGAAGGTTGACTGCATGCGTGCTGTTTGAGCGGTCGCTGACCAGCAGTGTCCTTGTCATGCCTCCCTACAGGTCGATACCTGCGCCTCAAAATGTTCCGCGAGGATCACGGCTCCTGGATGACCATGTTCTTCAGCACTATCCTCTTCCTCTTCATCTTCTCGCACATCTACAACCTGTTCCTGCTGATGGCCGGAAGCATGGGGTAAGCCCTTCAATCTCTTTTTTCCCCTTTTCCTCATTCTCTGCTCCCATTTGTTAGAGCCACTGTACGCTCCCATTTGGCCGGTGTGATTGATCCAAACGTCTCGCCCGAGCAGAGACTCAATACCAGTCTGATCAATCAACCCAGACCTAAAATCACACATAGAGTAGGTGAGGGGAGGGTGTTTAATCCTGAAAGATCACCTTCAACACCCACACTTATTCTCCCGTGATCTTGACTTTTTTTTTTTGACAGCTCTGGCCAAAAACCAAGATGATTCGCCTTGTCTCTCCGTTTCTGTCCTCCTTTTCCCTCCTGTTGCCCCGGATTACCTACTGAGAAACCACCGCGCAGAGCAGAGCTTGACACCCACACATCAAGTCAGTGACAGGAATCCGTTTACACATTTGCAATGTGTCCATCCGGGGGAAGGAAAACATGCCCTTGAAGCCAGCCAGCCAGCCATGAGGTCGCCGGGGGGTGATTTACCTTTTTGTTTGTTTGGGCTGTAAAAAAAACAATGTGGCAGGTGTCTGTTCAAGTGCAAGCTGTCAAGAGGGAGGCCAGGGTTGTAATGGGATCTGTCCATATAATGCTTTTTTTCCATATTAACACCAGGCTTCCACTATCCATAAGGCAGAGGCATATGAAGGCTATTAGCTAGCAGGCAAGGTGTTGTGTTTTTCTACAGCCAGAGGGATGAGTTTGTATAATCAGCCCATCCGTCACTCTGGCCAGCGCTGTGACACCAGCATCCATCTTGTCTGCTCTTTCTGGTTGGCCGAGGAAGGGAAGCGCATGGCTGAGCAGAGGGGCAGGTCCGCCGAGACGATAAATGTTGCTCACTCAGGAAAAAGTTACATTTGCAGTCCCACCGAGTGTGTCTGTCACAAAGAGGATTCCTTTTTACTTGCTCTCATTTCTGCTTTGAAATGCAGAGAAAGAGAGCCTTTTTTGTTCTCTCGCTGCATTTTTAAAATGTCAAGAATGTGTCACTATATGACATCCAGATATTACTAAGAGGAAAATAATGAGTTACTCTGTCACTTTGAGAGATGTACCATATAATTTATATGCTTCTAACATGCATGAGTCACGCATTCCCTATTCATATTAGCTGCATCAGTTGTCTAGATGTAGCAAGTTGCATCCATAACAACCTATTAAACAATCAAATAGGCTGGCATAACATTAAACCCCATCCATAATAATTTGTTATCTGTGTGTGATGTGTAGTGACATCGGTTATTTGACACTGTAAAGCTCTCCTTGCAAAGACAGATGGTGCTGTTGTAGCAAGCAAGTGAGCCCAGCCTGCCAAGAGACCTGGTAGTTTTCTGCACTCATTGCCCCTCTTTTCCCCCATCCCTCTTTCCCCGTTGTTTTCTTTCTGCTCCAGTAGTGTGTCCACCGAGGACCCGGGCTCTGCCAAAAACCATTAGTGTTCACATCTCTGTTGAGGGCCGACATGTAAGAGCAATGTTCACACTCTGCCAGGACGCCCCTCAGAAGATGGGCTCCCGGCTGGAATAGCACGGATGCAGCAGAGTTAGCAGAAAGGCGACAGAGGGAGGGAGGGAGGGGAGGAAGGGAAGAGACGGAGGAAGGTAGGATGGAGAATAGAAGTACTCCGGCCCTGATGATGCAGTGAAACTTAAGTCTTTTGATCCGTGTCCAAGCCCTTTTTGCACCCCCCCCCCCCCCCCCCCCCCCGATTCCTTCACCCCACTGCGAGCCTGTTGTAGTTTTCTCTGTGCCACAACACAAAGGAAAAGTACAATATCCCTTTATGGCAGTAGCCGCCCCTCTGTGGGAATGAATGGTATTTTTTCCTTTTCATCTGTACTGAAAGGACAGGCCACTGTGAGGTATTATTACTGCCAGAGCTTTTTAAAGGGTAGGTATTTTGGCATGGGTTAGCTGAGTTTGACATCCAGCCATGATGGTGCGCTGCGGGGGAGGCCGTTCTGGTGGCTGGTGCCTGGGTGTCCCACACACACTACACATTGTTCATGTCTCACACCCCAAGTTAGCTGTCTGGACATTTATGTGTACGTGTGTTTGTGTGTGTATGTGTGTGAGAGAGAGATTGTGCGGGTTTTTTGTGTGTCTGTGAGCGGGAGAGAGTGTATATGAGTGTGTGGGTTGGAGAGAAAATGCGTGCATGTTTGTGTGTGTGTGTGTGTGTGTGTGTGTGTGTGTGTGCGTGTGTACGCACGCGCCGTCCCCCTGCTGTCTCCCTGACCTGATGCTGTATGCTGCCCGTGCCCTTCGCTCATTAATATGCTTTCATTTTCTTTGACCTTTCAGTTGGTACTGCACTTGATTTAATTAAAACTAGCAATATATTCACAAGGAAAGAAGATAAACTACATAATTCGTTATCTAGTCATGACAGTAGTGGGGTAAACAATCATTGATAAGAGATTCAACATGTATAATTTTTTGCATGACATATTTATTCATGATTAGGCATGGAAAATTGATTCTTCAATGCCATTATCTTTCAATTCAAAGAGATTTTCAGGCTATGTGATCTTACACATGTGCATGCTGTACAAGCTAATGTTTAAACAGGCACTTCTAGGTCAACAGCTATCAACCAGCGTGCTACCTAGCTTATGTCATATCAGGAAAAAGCCCGGCCATTGTGGCTCCCAGGGGGCGGTAATCCACACTTGTTACCAGGCCCTCACATCTGGGCTATTTGCATTTTAATGTAACTGTCAGATTAGGGGGCTGTTTGTGTGAAACCAAGGGAGTGTGACCGCCCAGGGAGTTTGACGGCCTTCGCAGACGTTCTGTCACACCGCGCAATCCCATTCCAACATCTTACGGCACCATTACCAGCAGAAACCAGCCCCTAATTAGATGGTGTTATTTAATTAAGATGGCCCAATGCGTGGCGTACACATTAATCATGCCTAATTTAGAGAAAGTGGGTGGTAGAGTATGCAAAGTTGAGTGGGGGGGGAGCGTTGTGTGGGGAATATAACAGAGAGCTGTAGTGGGACGGGGGCCAGAAAAGCTGTGTAAGGTGGATGGAAGGATGGTCCATGCTTCTTTTGTCCTTACCCAGTGGAGGATGGATGGATGAATGGATTTCAGAAGTAGAGATAGGACAATAATCAGTATTACTATATATTGCGATAAAAAACAGTAACGGTTATGACACTGCCACTATTTTATAACCGAGGCTCTTGTCATTGATGATTTATTTTCCCCAAAGGAGAAGCACTCTAGTAAACTGTTGCATTCATGTTAAAGTGGATGCAGGACAGTTTAACTCAATTAGAGAGACAGTTGTCTTTATTTTAGATGCTGTTATTTGTATTTTTATTTGTGTTGTTTAAAACTCTCCTTACAGTTTCTAAGCTTAACCAGTTTCTATAAGCTAAACTTGATATAAGCTCAATTTTGTCAAAATTTAAGAAAAAAGTCAAATGTCTTGTAACTGATATGATAAATTAGTTTTAAGCAACTGAAGCATATTGCAGAAGTTTTTTTTAATCTTTTTTAATAATTATCAAGATAATATCGTATACCGATTATAATTTTGGTGAAGGTAATGGTACTATGAAATGTTCATATTGGCACAAGCCTAGTCAGTAGGGATGTAAAGAAGGAACAATTGAGCAAAGGAAGAGGATGGAGGGAGAGATGCAGTTAGTGAATATCTTTGAAGAGGGACGGGTATGACAGAGAAACCCTGAGCAGGATTAGAGCACATGTTAGAGTATTGTCTTTGTTTACCATGATCCCGCTGTGCTGCATGCATGCTAGTCCCCCTTGTCTGTCTGTTTGCTTGTCTGGCGTTGAGCTGGGGTAATACCATGGACAAGTGGATTTAGAAGGCTAAATAAATAGCATGTTGTGTAGATTCCTCCTGTTGCACGCAGTCAGAGACGGGACTTCCCATTGCTTCTAGCAGTACATTTCTAACCGGTTCGAGGATCTGGCCACTCCACAATAACAGACAACATGGG